>NC_143070.1:31595666-31745833 GCF_052426305.1 Pelodiscus sinensis
GGAGTTTCCTTAGATATGAAACATGCGAACACTTGGCCTGAGGCAGAGATGGACACAGGAGACAGACTGGTCATCAATCCCTGGGTGAGGTTAAAGGGGTAAAACCCCAGGGTGATGTCACACTAGGCATCTATTACAGACACCTCCCCAGGCAGAAGAGGTGCCTGAGGCTTTTTAAACGATTTACAAAATCATCCAAAGCGCAGCTGGTTTCACACACACTCAGCCTCACCCACAGCTGGGAGGCAGTTTGCAGTGAGCTGAAAAGAAACTGGCTGGTAAAACCAAGACTCAGGATGCTTCTCTGTCCAGATGTGCAAACAGCTGGCAGCCAAATGCTGGTCTGTTCCTGCCCTCCCCAGGCAAGTGAATCCCCTCCTCTGGGTGTTACAGGCCGGACTTTTCCTGTCTGGCTTTTAGCCAGGGAACTTTTCTATGCCCAGCAAACGTGACACCCAGTGCACTGCAGAAACCAGTCCACTGCCTTTTGCAAAGAGGCCCCTAGAAGCACTTAGCCCCCTTGTTGTCTCTGCCTGTAAAACAAGGAAAAACCAAATCTCTGATCTTGGAGAACATGGGTATCAGTCCCACTACCTCTTGCGTGCAAAGCAAGCGCTCTACCACTTGAGCTAATTCCCCTGCCTCTGACCAAGTTCCCTGTCCCACCCACCTTGTTCCAGAGCCCACAACATCCCTTCTGATAAACCCTCTTATAAAACTCGGCAAATATCCAGAGAAGTTGCGGTTCCCTTTACAAGACTCTGCACAGCTCAGTTCCAATCAGCCGGTCTTCCCTAGAGCCCGGAACATCGACCGCGGCAGCGTCGCTCTTACGCCCAGTGTAGACACGGCCTGAGAGTGTCACAAACCAGCCCAGGACACATTCCTGGCTAGGACCAGTCACAGTCTGGGCTCAGTGAGGGTCTGTCCTACCTGAGACGTGTGTGACACAAAAGCCTCCTGTTCCCTGCCCAGTTCCCAACACTGGCTGCAGACCCAGCGATATTTGGTCTTCTGCTCGCTTGACTCTCTGTTGCTGTCTGCAGCCACACATAGTGCTGTCCTGCCCCTGCATCTCCAGAGCCCCAGCCCCTCCCAGACAAGAGACAGAGCTGCCAGGGGGCAGGTGTTTTCAGACTCGCAGCAGGGGGCACAAATCCATCTCTAGGGAGCCCGCAGGAAAGGGAGCCAAAGAAGGTGGATTTTGAGGACTCTGCCTCCCCACAGCCAGCCCCACCCCACAGGCTTTGGCAGAACAAGGGGGGGTCTCTGCTCACCCCACTGAGCCCCACTGAGATGTTGAGCTTTTGTCCTGCCCCCCTCAGCTTGGCCTCCCTCCTCTGCCCCATTCCTGCCTCACTTCCTCCTTGGGCAAGTCACACAAGGGAAGCAGCAGGAGTAGCCGGCCCCATACGCCAGCTTCCGAGAGCAGGGGAGGCTGACAGACAAGTGTCCATCAGGTGCCTGGCCTGACCCATCTGGCTTCCCCAGGCTGGCACCAAGGGGCATTCTCAGTTCATGTCACCCTCCCCACCCCCCATCACATGGTAGTTGGACTTATCCTTGGCACAGTCTGAGTCGAAGGAGCTGCACTTACTCAGGCACCAAGGGGAGTGGCAATAAGAGAACACTCTGTGTTTTTACCTGGCTTTGAACAAGGGACCTTTTGCATGTTGTGCAAATGTGATAACCACTGCACCACAGAAACACACAGGAAACGTGAAACTTGCTGGTGGAACTTGTCTGACTGTTCTGTTCCTGGCTCTTTCCAACACCCTGCTCTGTGGGGGAGGGGAATGCACCTTGTGAACACTCCACCTCTTGTTCTCAGGGAAGCCACTAACCCGAGCTGCCAGCTCCTCATTTCCTCACCAGCCCCTTGAGATTTGTAGCTCAAAGCTGGAGCTGCTGTGGAAGGAGGTGAAGCTACAGAAGCTGACGGGGGACAATCAGCGGGCGGAGGGTTATTTTTTCTCCTTCCTGGGCTGATGTGGCGAGAACTGAGGAGAAGAAAATCCTCTTCCCTTCTCCTCAGAAGATGGAAATTGCAGTTGGTTCTCTCTCTGCTTCTACTAAAGCTGGACCCCAGAACTAGACTGTTTCTTTCTAAAACCCTGGTGAAAACTGAGAGTGAATTGCTTAGGGTACGTCTAGACTACAGGCTTTTGTCGACAGAAGTTTTGTCGACACATACAAAACTTCTGTCGACAAAGAGCGTCTACACTACATTCAGTTCTATCGACAAAGCAAGCTGCTTTGTCGACATGGTAGTGTAGACGCAAAGGACAGTTTACATGCAGTAACACCTTCTGTCGACAGAAACTCTGTCGATAGAAGGCGTTATGCCTCGTAAAATGAGGTTTATCAGCATCGACAAAACTGCTGAGTTCTGTCGATGTTATGTCGACAGAACTCAGTGGTAGTGTAGACGCAGGTATAGTTTTGTCGACAAAAGTCCAATTTTGTCGACAAAACTCTGTAGTCTAGACATACCCTTATAGACTGAGAATGTGAGTTAAAGAAGGGCATCACCCAGCATGGAGCTTGAATCCACAACCATGAGTCATATTCTACCAACTGAGCTAACCAGGCTGTATGCAACAGGTCTTTTTATACCCCATCACAGCATTGAATAAGCCAAGTGTTCTCAAGTGCCTGACACAAGGTGTTTCCTTGCCCCTAATGGGGGGATTCTTGTCTGTGGGGAGGGTTGAGGTCAAATCCCCCTCCTGACACACCCACTTCTGTCCCCACAAGGAACGGCCCCATTTCCATCTCTCCAGGGACAGGAGAAGGGGCCTGTTTCAGGATTTCTTTTAGTGCAGAAGCAAGGGGAGATGGAGGGAATTCAAACCCCTTTACAAGCTTTGTTCTCATGGCACCAAGTGTGATAGGAGGGGTGTGAAGTGGGGCACCTTCCCCCCAGAAGGGGCATTTGGGTGCACCCAGGGGCAGCAAGAATTCAGTCCCTCAGGTGAGTGCATTGGGGACAATGTGTGAGCCCTTCCATGAGCATTTTCTCCTCCCACTGGGCAAGGCAGCTGGGCAGGACCAGCCTGCAGCCCACGTCCCTTTCAGCCCCAGGTGCAGGCGGTAACAGAGAGGGGAGGAAAGTCCATGGCCAGAGCCTCCTCCCAGCAGTCTGGCCCTGCGCAGAGTCTGTGCATGATGGAGCCTCTCCCAGCAGGATTCTGGCCTGTTCTCTGCAAAATGCTCAGCCTGTTTCATTTTCTGCAGGAACGAGTGGGATCCATGCGCCCTGTTCCCCAGTAACAAGTGTGTGTCCTCTTCCCCCTTTCCACAGAAACAGCAGGCCAGTGGCCCAAGCACCTCCAGTGGCCCCTTCCTATTTGACCTCCTACCAAGTTGTGGTTTTGTGCACCTCCCTTCCCATAACCAGGCCTCCTCACCTGCCATAAAAAACTTCTTGCTTACTTGACCCCGATGTGATTTGAACACACAACCTTCTGATCTGGAGTCAGACGCGCTGCCTTTGCGCCACGAGGCCAGCTGGCAAGCCCTGCAGCTCTTGCAAGTGGGCAGAGTAGGGCTGTGAGGGCAGGCAGAATGGTCTCCCTGTTGCACAAGTCCCAGCCCAGCCACCCTGTGACAGACCAGACCGGGTCTGGGCACAGCTGAGGGCATCCGCTCAGGGCAAATTGCTCGAACTCAGGGCTCCTTACGGCCTCTGACTAAAGACCCTTCCCAAACAGTCCACAAACCAGTCACACTGAGCGCTTCAGCTGCCAGTCTGGCCTGCAAGAAGCCTCATGAACAAAACCGCTCTGACACCCCAGCTCTCCCTGTGCCACAATCAGCCCCGGGCCTGCATACAGGTGAGGGGTTATAGAACCCGATCTCACCCTCCCCAAACGGGTTCTTCCAGTCCCAAGAAACCAGGCACAGGTCCCAATCAATCTACATTCTGGATCTTACCCACAAGATCACGCTGAACCAATCCTTTAGAATCTAAACTCCAAGGCTAGGTCCACACTGCAGGCTTTTTGTGCAAGAACTGTTTTGCAGAAGAGTTCTTGTGCAAAAGGTCTTCCACAAGAGCACGTTCACACTGCCATGTGCTTTCGCGTAAGAGCATCCATGGCAGTGTGGACGCTATCTTGCACAAAAAAGCTCTGATGGCCATTTTAACCATAGGGGCTTCTTTCACAAGAAATTCATGTCCCCTGTCTACACTGCCCTCTTGTGGAAGAGCACTTGCACAAGAGGGCTTATTCCTCATGGGGAGAGGAATAACTCTTCCGGAAGAAGCCCTGTTTTCCGATGCTGTACTGTAAATTTACTTCCACAAGAACACACGTGCAGTGTAGACAGCTGGCAAGTTTTTGAGCAAGAATGGCCGTTCTTGCTCAAAAAGCCTGCAGTGTAGACATAACCTAAAGGTTTATTACTAAAAGAAAGAAAAAGCATGAGGGTAAGGTTGTTAAAGGATAATACATCGAATCACACCGTTCTCGATACAGGCTCTTAGCAGAAATGCTATAAACTGCTATCTTAAAAGTCTCTGGTGCACATCTTATATTAAGCTGGGTCCAAAGTTCTTTCTGGCTCATTGTTCCCTGCAAGGCTGCATCTGGGATCAGGAGCTGAACTCAAGACAAGACGGAGGATGCCACATGGCACTTCTATACCTCTCCTGGCATCTTCCAAGCTGCATCAGGTCACATAGTCAGTGGCCTATTCCTGTGACCCAAGCCAGCAATCATTGTTCTGGCTGCTCTGCAGGCCTCCAGATTCATTCCCCAGGGATGTCTTTGGCACCTAAAGATCTATTGTCCCTGGAGCCTCGCTAATTAGCGTAGACACTGAACGAACATTCCTGGCCCATTGTTCTGCTGCAGACAGAGAATTTTCCAGCATCAACCCAGAATCCATATTTATAACTCCACATACAGATATTGTACAAGCACATGAATAGCATCTACAGAATGAGTAGAACACTAGCTTTCATGTGACACCTCACATGGACCCTTTGAACCAACTTTTGGGACAACCCCGCCCTCCCATGGGTGTAGCAGTGATCTGGCTTCTCCTTTTAAACATCTCACATGACCCCCTTTGTACAGACTTTCAGGGCAAACACCGCCCCCACCCCATGGGTGCAACAGTGATCTTTAAAATCCCCCTTCTGACAGCGTCCTGGTGGGGGCTCTGGGCTGGCTTGCGTGGGCTCTTTACTTACTTATTTTGGCGGTGGCAGGGGGAGAGGGCACGTTCCCACTGATTCAGTTGCAGGAGGCATTCCCGCGCCCTGCCCTGGGGCCTCAGTGGGAAAGCAGGCCCGCCTCTTCCCCCCCCTCCCCCTCCCCCGGAGCCTGAGGGGAATTTCTTCTGTGAATTTTTAAGTGTAGATAACTGCAAACACTGATCTGTTAGGGATTGGTAATGGTTTATTTCCATATTTGCATATTTGTTATTTGCATAATGTATATGCAGATATGTAAATATGTTACCAGTCTGGCAAAAGTTTGTGAATGGGTTTGGCTGTCCATGGTATTAAAAAAAGGTTAGCAATCACTGGCCTGATCCATGGGGGGTGGCCAAATGCAAGGCAGGGAAAACACTAGGGGCTACGTCTACACTGGCCCCTTCTTCGGAAGGGGCATGCTAATTTTGAAAGTGGGAATAGGGAAATCCGCGGGGGATTTAAATATCCCCCACGGGATTTAAATAAACTTGTCCACCGCTTTTTTTCCGGCTAGGGGAAAAGCCGGAAAAAAGCATCTAGACTGGCCCGATCCTCTGGAATAAAGCCCTATTCCGGAGGATCTCTTATTCCTCTACGACGATAATTTTCAGGAATAGCGGCATTGCACAAGAGGGTTTTTCTTGCACAAGAAGGGGCAGTGTAGACAGCTCCTTCTGGCGCAAGAGCGTCTTCTGCAAAAATGGCAGCTTATTAGGTATGCAGATGAGGCTCCATGATATTCCACGCTTAGCCTCATTTGCATATTTCTTGTGCAAGAAGCTGGGAGTGTAGACATAGCCTAGGTGAAGGTGTGTGGGGGGGTATTTTCCCCACCAGGCCTTTGTCCCTCGGAATCCCTGGGGACGTTGGGTTTTGTCTTGTTTAGTTTCCCTTTTCCCTGCTTCCCTCCTCACTGTGGGGGAGGGGATGGCTCGTTCACCCTTTCGGTGGGAAGCCCTGGCACAGAGATGGGACGGGAAGATACTCTGAGAGTGAGCCCCTGGGGTATTTGGGGAGAGAACTTGCACGTCTTTCCTTTCTCCATCACCAGGATGGCCGAGTGGTTAAGGCATTGGACTTAAGATCCAATAGATGTTTGTCTGTGTGGGTTCAAACCCCACTCCTGGTAGCTTCCTGTTTTGGACAGACATCCATCTGGATGGTGCTTTGTTCTGCTGTGAGGCAGGGAACTAGACTTCATCTCTGAAAGTCCCTTTGGCAGTGACAGCATGTTGCGCAAGAACACATCCCCCCTGCCATGTGTGAGATGTGCTTTTGCTCAAGAGCATCCATGGCAGTGTGGACACTCTCTTATGCAAGAAAGCTCTGATGGCCATTTTAGCCATTGGGCTTTCTTGCGCAAGAAACACCTGTCCCGTGTCCACACTGCCCTCTTGTGCAAGAGCTCTTGTGCAAGAGGACTTACACCTGTTAGAAAAGAGAGTAGCTCTTGCACAAGAAGCCCTCTCTTACCACACTTTTACAGTAAAACTTCTTGCACAAGAGCGAGTGGGCAGGGTGGCCCTTCTTGCACAATAACACGCCAGTGTGGACACAGTCTTCCAGTTCTAGTTCCAGTTCTGATTGGCTGAGCAGGGGCCAGTCACAGGGAGGAGACTCAGGACTTTCTTGTTCTCCTTCAGTCCCAGCAAACGAGCCACAACCAATCGTCTGCTCTGGGAATTGTTCTGTTTCTCGCCAGTGCTTGTCTCTGAGCAGCTCCTGAGTCTCTCTGTGTCCCGGTGCTTCTAACCCACTGGCTGAGCCATCCCTAGGCCGGGCTGTGGGGCTGTAGCTCCTTTGAGGCACTTTAGTCTGATCAGTCAAGGTCTGATCTGAGGGTGAGCTTCAGCATCAGGCCTCTGGGTCCTGTTCTTCAATCCCCACCCCACTCAGTCGCCCACCCCCAGCCTCTTCCAGCACAGCCTGCCCCACCCCCTCCCCACAGGACTTCTACAGGGGCCTCTGTCCCAGGGGGAATGGGGAGCCCCTGCCCCAGGCACCCACCTACCCTGCTGCTGCTCCCACCAGAGCAGAGGATTCACCCGGCACAAGTAAGTGCCTCTGTCCCCCCTGACCCTGGCTGCTGGGTTCCCTCCTGTTTAGCTGCCTGGCCCCAGGTAAGGTCACATGAGACCTTTCTTTCCACCCAGCCCCTGCCCTGCTCCCCCCCCCCCCCCCCCTCCCGGGGCTTGCTTTGACACCCTCCCATGTTCTTGCTCCTTCATCCATGTTCCTTCTGGACATTCACATGCACAGCACTCCTTGGTGTTTCTCAATCCAGCACCTGCAAGGAGGAACCAGCCCTTGGAGCTCGGCTTGCACCGGATCTGGTAGTTTCCCACTACATCTCACCTGGGAAGAGGTGACTTGTTCTCCTTCCTTCTGACCTTACGTCTCCGTTCCCTTCAAAGGTCTCCGCTGCCTCTGGACCTGCCTCCTCAGGGCGCTGCCCCTCTGCCACTGGGCTGGGAGTGGGAGACTCCACAGTCTCTGCACTTGGGCTGAGAAGTCTCCCTGGGACTCGTCTGTTGACGGCGTTAGTCAGCCCGATGGCCAGCCGGATCCATTCCGTAGCGCTACCCGAGAGGGAGCTTTACAAGTGCCCAGTGTCCATTGGTATTTTCTGGGGCTCTGTGTAGGGGATTGGGCTTGGCCATCTTTCCATGGGAAATGCCTCTTCTTTGGAACAGCAGCTCCCAGGAGTTCATGGAACTTCTTCTTCTCAGTTTGGGAAAGGGACGACTAAGGTGCGATGGGACAGAGTTTTATGTAATGATGACAGGGGTGCAGAAAGCAAATAAGAATTTTTATTCTCCTACTCAAGATCCTGGGTGACAGAATGAAACTGGTAAGTAACCAAATTAAAAGTGAATCAAAAGGGAGCATTTTTGCACCCAGTGGAACTCCTTGCCAGAGGATGTTGAGAAAGTGAAATCACAAGAAGGTCCAAAACAGAACTGGATAATTTAATGCAGGAAAGGTCAATCAATGGCATTTAACCAGGATGGACAGGGCAGGTGTCCCTAGCTGGTGTATTCTAGAAGCTGGGAATGGGCGACAGGAGGCATCACTTAATTGTCTGTTCTGAGGATTCCCTGGGGACAATGAAATTGGCTGCTGTCGTGAGACAGGATCCTGGGCTAGTTGGACAACTGGCATGGCCCCGTCTGGCTGTTCTGATGTTCTGTTTGGTTTCTGTTCTTGTCCCCTCTGGACAATGGAAAATGGACCCGTGTCCTGAAGGGGAGAGAAAGTGGCCTGTGAAAGGCTAGTGCAGGTAAGGAAAGAGCCTTGGTCATGTGTCCCTGATGGTCTAGTGGTTAGGATTCAGCATTTTCACTGCTGAGGCCTGGGTTCAATTCCCAGTCAGAGAAACCAGCCTCACTTTACATCTGCCTACTCACTCATCTTACCTCATTGTTACAGCAGCTGTGACCCAAGAGGTTCACTCAGGGCCCCTTTCCCACCTCTCCCTCACTGCAAGACAGCACCTGCCACTTTCACAAGCCCTTCAGAAGGGACAGAGCTGGTGACTCAAATTGCCCCTCCCCTCTCCCATGTGGGCAGCCCTGCAGGAAGCTCTGTGGCACACACAGCACTAGCCCAGCGCAGTGTCAGGTCAGCACAAGATCCATTGGTTCAGTTCGGTTGTTGAAGGAGACAACCCAGAACTGGCTCCAGCCCCCACTCAGTAACCTGGGGAAATGACCCACCAGGCCTGGGCCCCTCGGAGAGGCAACGATTCCCCACTGGCCAGGGCAGAGCCTCCCTCTGACACAGTCATGGAGCCTTCTCCCCCTGGTCCTGCCTCCCCCTTCACTCAGCTCTCACTGCTCGGTGCTGCCAGGGAGGGGCCTCACTGCGAGAGCCGCCTGGGCAGGTTCCTGCCACAGAGACACGTCCCAGAGCAGGACAGGGAATAAGCCCTCTTGCGCAAGAACTCGTTCTCAAGGAGTCAGTGTGGATGGGCAACAGGGGTTTCTTGCTCAAGAAAGCCATGTATCTAAAATGCCCTTCAGAGCTTTCCTGCGCAGGAGAGCGTCCACACTTCCATGGGTGCTCTTGCAGAAAAGCACTTCTCTTGTGCAACAGCACATGGCAGTGTGGACGCACTGTTGGGCAAGACATTTTGCACAAATCAGTTCTTGAGCAAGAATTTTGTAGGGTAGATGTAACCAAGGGGTGTTTGGGTTTGTTACCAGCACTGAGCTTTGTACAACAGCCCAGGGAACATTGTGAAAAGCCAAAACCTTCCCACCCTGGGTGTCCTTGGCCAGTCAGCAAGTGGCAGAAAGGTTCCCTGAAGTGCTGACTTCAGGTGATTTGAAACAAGCCCCAGCAGCTCAGATGAGGTGGCCGAGTGGTTAAGGTGATGCACTGCTAATCCATTGTGCTCTGCACGCATGGGTTCAAATCCCATCCTCATCGGGTGTTAGTAGCCTTCTCTCTTGCCTCTCCCAGAGGTTTAGTGGCAGCCCTGCCTGCCCCACCCCCCTCCCACTACAGCCAGGGGAAATCTCCACAGAGACACTCCCAAATGCTGCCCTCAGGGGGAAACCTCACAAAGGAGATTCCAGGCAGCCAGGCCAGGGGGTCTCTGAGATGCCCCAGCCCTGCAGCCTGTCCCACCTGGCAGTTGTCATGGTCCCTCTGTGAGGTCACTGCCTCCCCGCCAATGAGCTGAGGTGCTACACAAGGCCCTTGTGATGTCACTGCTGCCTGGCAGGCTCATGTCCTGCCCCTGGCCAGCCCCTTGGCATGTGTGAGCTGCTCTCTCTGCCCCACTCACTCAGGGCTGGTTCTGGGGCTCACACAGGGAATATCAGAGGCTGCTCAAGGGGCCACATTGCTAGGAATAAGGGATCTTTCAGAAAAGGCTTTATTTTCCAAAAGATCCCGTCTAGACTGGCGCTTTTTGCCGGCAAAGCCCCGAGCCAGAAAAAAGCATCAGCCATGTTCATGCAAATGAAGCGGGGGAGATTTAAATCCCCACTTCATTTGCAATTGCGCTGTGTCTAATCTGCATCCCTTTTCCGCAAAAGGCCCTTCAGCAGCAGCACACGGCTGCCATCCAGCAGGCCCTTCCGGGGGCTTGTGCATCTGAGAGGCCCTGAGGGAGAGTTCCAGACAAGGACACCTGTGAGACTCTCCCCTAGGTGCCCCCACAAGGGCCTTCTGTATTTCCCCTCTGTGCCTCCCCCACCACCACCGCACACACACCCTTCCCCTGCCCACCCTTCCCACTTTCTGCTCCCGCCTCCCCTGCTGAAGACACGTGAGGAGACACGTGAGAAGTGGTTTGTTTTTTTGTGGACCTGCCCTGACCGCAGCCCTAGAGACTCTGGAACAAAGAAGACACATGAGAAGAACCCAACTTTCTTCCTTTTGCTGTGACATGGATGGATCTAGCTCAGGTTTCACTCAAGGGGTCCGTCTGCATGTGAAGTACCTGTGACAGCCCCTGTGCTTCTCTGCCCCTCATCAGCAATGCCACCTACTTGGGGGAGCACGTGCCCCGAGACTTGTAGAAATGACAACCTAGACAAGCCAGCATCAACCAGGCTCCCTTCGATAGCTCAGCTGGCAGAGCGGAGGACTGTAGTGTGTGTTTGACAAGTGATCCTTAGGTCGCTGGTTCAACTCCGGCTCGAAGGAGTGATTGTTTTCCCTCCGGCCTGGCCTTAGCAGAAGGTAACCAAGGTGGTTGCCTTGGGTCCATGTCTTCAGAGCCCTCCGCTGCAATTGACAAAAAGATTGTGGGGAGGAGCTGCCAATCACATTTCTTGGGCTGCGCAGGTTATATCCACAAACACAAAAGTTCTGCCCTGGAACTGCCTTGTGGGCACCCAGAGGAACCGCAATAAGAGAAGACCCTGTGGTTCTGCCTGGCTTTGAACCAGGGACCTTTTGCATGTTAGGCAAATGTGATAACCACTACACCTCAGAAACACACATACAAAAGTTTTCTGCTACTGCACTTACGCTTGAGCAAATATTCGGTTGCTAACCCTTTGGCCAACAGAGATTGCTGCGGGGCAAAGGAATTCTCTGTTGTCTATTTTGTGCCCTCGGGAAGGGACCAAACTGAAGGAGGCCGGGCCCCCACCTGGGAACTCCAACCTAGACCCTGAGACCAAGGGGTTTACAAGCCAGAGAATCAAAGTTTGTTGCATTTCACCCTCCCCCAACCCTGCAAAACCTCAAAGGCGACTCTAGAGTCCCAGCGGCTGACGGAGAGGTGCATGTTAGAGCCTCTGCCCACTGAGCTGTAGCCTTCTGTGCCCAGGGAGCCAGACACAGCCAGGGTGGGAAGGCAGGAGGGAAATGGGGAATGGCCAAAATTTGCGAGACAATGGTGTTGTCTGGGACCATAGAGTAGAACAGTTTAGAGGTGGGTCTGAGTAGGGCACCGTGGCTTAGCTGGCTAAAGCACTTACCAAATAAACAACAGCACCTGGGTTCAGCCTTTGCTCACATTTACTTATGCCCTTCTGGGACGCAGAAGAGGCCTCCCCTGGCCACCCATGGAACTGCTGGTTCAGGAAAAAGGCTGAGTGGAGAAGAAAGAAACCAGAAGAGGTGAGAAGCTCCTGATGCCCACAGACCCTGACTCTCCATGGCTGCAGAGGTTTCACCCTCAGGCTCTGAGCTCCTGAGGAAATCACAAGGATGTGTGGGGCTGGCTTTCCTGTCTCAGTAAGTGCAGTCACAGCCCTGCCTTGCCAGTCACAGCAGCCTCTGCACCTGCTCCAGGCTTGTGATTTCCTTCTTCCCAACACCCTCCCCACTCAGCTTTTTCCTGAACCAGCAATTCTATGGATGGCCAGGGGAGGCCTCTTCTGTGTCCTAGAAAGGCAACACAGGGACTTGAACCCAGGATCTTTCATTTATGAGGAAGGTGCTTTAGCCAACTGAGCCAAAGTGCCCTCCTCCAAAGGCTTTTTAAAATGACTCTTTATGTTTCCACACAACACTTTTGACTCCCAAAGTGCAGCCGTTCCCCATTCCCCACAGCCATCGAGCCCAAGCGGTGTCTGGCTCCCTGGGCACAGAAAGCTACAGCTCCATGGGCAGGGGGCTTTGGCTTCCTTGCCCATGGGATGCTGTTGCAGGAAGGGCTGCTCAGCAGGGACGGGGTTCACTTGTTGAGGAAGGGAAGAGTATTTGGGTGCAGACTGGCTCACCTAGTGAGGAGGCTTTAAACTAGGTTTGATGGGGGCAGGTGCCCAAAGCCCACAGGTAAGTGAACAACATGGACACCTGGGAGATGGGCCAGAGAGCAGGGGCTGTAACCGCAGAGATAAAGGAGGGACAAGGGACCACTGGGAAGCAAAATCTAATCTGTGTCTTAGATGCTGGTACAGACACACAGGACTATGGGTAATAAGCAGGAAGTTGGTATCACAGGGACGTGGTGGGATAATACACTTTATTGGAATTTTGGCACAGAAGGGTAGAGCTTGCTCGGGAAGGACTGGCAGGAAAAAGGGAGGAGGAGTTTCCTCAGATATGAGACATGTGAACACTTGACACAGGAGTGGACTTGTCGGGACTCTCTGGGTGAGGTTAAAGGGGTAAAACCCCAGGGTAATGTCACACTAGGCGTCTATTACAGACACCTCCCCAGGCAGAAGAGGTTCCTGAGGCTTTTTAAACAATTAACAAAATCATCCAAAGCGTGGCTGGTTTCACACACACTCAGCCTCACCCACAGCTGGGAGGCAGTTTGCAGGGAGCTGAAAAGAAACAGAAGAGGGGAAACTGGAGCCTGGCAGAACCAAGTCTTGGGATTCTTCTGTATCCAGATGTGCTAAGCAGCTGGCAGCCAAGCTCCCAAGTGCTAGTCTGTTCCCACCCTCCCCAGGAAGGTGAATCCCCTCCGCTGGGTGTTACAGGCTGGACTTTGCCTGCCTGACTTTTAGCTAGGGAACTGCTCCCTGTGAGGCAAATGTGACACCCCCTGCACTGCAGAAACCAGCCCATTGCCTTATGGGAAGAGAAGGAGCCCTTGGAAACAGCCCCTGGCTGGTTCTGTCTGTGGAAAAGAAAGAGCAAATCTTTACCACTGGAGAATGTGGGCATCGATCCCACTGCCTCTCACATGTGAAGTGAGCACTCAATGCCCATGTTCTCCAACTGCAGCTCAGTTCTCATCCCTTATTTTCATTGTCGGGGCTCAGTGGCCCCCTCCCTCTTCCTACCTGCTCTCTCAAAAGAGACAGACCTGGCTCCCCTTTCTTTGCCCCCAGCAATTGCCATGCTGCAAAGCAGAGAGTCATAGAACCATAGAGCTGGAAGAGACCTCCGAAGGCCATCAAGTCCAGCCCCTGCTCTAGAGAGTGGAGATCTCAAATTCAGCACTCTCTGTGGTGACAGTTCCCAGCAGACCCCAGTGAGGGCGGAGTGAAGGGCTGGTTCTTGGGGTTGGGTTTGGGGGTTGTTCTGAAAGGCTGCAGGTGCCGTTAGACCATTTTGTCCCTCCCTGTCTCTACTAGTGCTGAGCAACACTCAGGCTGTGTCTACACTGCACTGCTCTTCTGGAAAACCTACGCACATTTCAAAACTCAATTTGTGCAACTTTTTCTGCTGCTTGTTTTGGAAGAGGCTTTTCCAACATTTGGCCTGTTACACTGGGCAAGTCACACAAGGGAGGCAGCAGGCAGAGCCGGCCCAATGCACCAGCCTCCCAGGTCAGGGGAGGCCAAACCACAAGCCTCCAGCAGCTGCCTGGCCTGATTCATCTCCCCTTCCTAGGCTGGCACCAAGGGGCATTATCAGCTAACATCACCTTTCTCTGTCATGTGTGAGGTGGGCTCATCCCAGGCATAGGCTGGTCAGCAGCAGTTGCACTTACCTGGGCACTAGCAATAAGAGAAGACGTTGTGTTTTTGAACCAGGGACCGTTTGTGTGTTATGCAAACATGCTAATCACTACACCACAAAAACACACTTTGCTGCTGGTGGAACTGGGATGACTGTTCTGTTCCTAGCTCTTTCTAAAAGGGGACTGCACCTTGCGAACACTCCACCTCTTGTTCTCAGGGAAGCCACTAACCCGAGCTGCCAGCTCCTCATTTCCTCACCAGCCCCTTGAGATTTGTAGCTCAAAGCTGGAGCTGCTGTGGCAGGAGGTGAAGCTACAGAAGCTGACAGGGGACAATCAGCTGGCAGAGGGTTATTTTTTCCCCTCGCTGGGCTGATGTGGCTAGAACTGAGGAGAAGAAAATCCTCTTCCCTTCTCCTCAGAAGATGGAAATTGCAGTTTGTTCTCTCTCGGGTTCTACTAAAGCTGGACCTCAGGACTAGACTTTTTCTTTCTAAAAGCCTGGTGAAAGCTGAGAGTGAATTGCTTGCAGACTGAGAATGTGAGTTAAAGAAGGGCATCACCCAGATGGGGCTTGAGCCCATGACCCTGAGATTAAGAGCCTTATGTTGTTTTGTTAACTGAGCTACCCAGACTGGCTACACCAAGTCTTTTCATGCCCCTTTTTCTTGCCTCCAGTGGGGGGTTCTGGTCTGTGGGGAGGTTTAAGCTCAAATCCCCCTCCTGACACACCCACTTCTTTCCCACAAGGAACGGCCCCATTTCCATCTTTCCAGTGACAGGAGAAGGGGCCGGTTTTAAGATTTCTTGCGCAAGAACCCGCTAGTGTAGACCTAGCCCTGCAGTCAGAGTTCGAAGGCTGTACCAAGAGGCCGGGAATGACATCCCTTGTTTCAGTATTTTTCTTCTATAAAATTATCAAGCTATATTTAGCTAAGCTGTTTGTGAGTAACTGGCGGGTACCACAGTAGCCCACATCCGTACAAGCCCAAACGACCTCACTAGTGGCGCACATTATGAAACTCACTCCTCCCATGGGTGGAAAATCTCAGAGGGAACATGACCCCCCGCCCATCTTCTTCCCTGCATTGGCAGCCACAGTCCCTTTCAGCCACTGGGACACCCCGGGAAGAGAGGCAGGAATGGGGCCAAGTGTAAGTCAGGCTGAGGGGGGCAGGCAAAGCTCATCTTGCCTTGCAGGGCCACTGGCAGCAGCATCTCTCTTGTATTCTGCTGAGAGAAAAATATGCCTGGGAGAAACATGGGCCTCAGAAAGCTTGCGGCAGTTGCCAAAGTAGCTCAGTTAGGAGAGCGTTAGACTGAAGATCTAAAGGTCCCTAGTTCAATCCTGGGCTTTGGCAGAAGCCTTAGTCAATGCGGCTTAGTCTGTTTTGGCATCTCTCCATCTCTGGCAGGCCAGTATTTGCAGTCAGAGTTCAAAGGCTGTATCAAGAGGCCGGGAACGACATAATAAAGTTGATGATATTTCAGGGTTAGAAGTGGGAGAGGGGATTTCATGTCACCTCAGAGATTGTTGACACAGTAGAACAAGGCTCTTGGCTTCAGCTGCTCCCAGCCTTGCGTCTCTGTTTTTAATTCCATGCCCCCAGAAATGAACATTAACAGAGCCTGCCTCAGACTAAATCTGAGGCTTCCCCATACTGAGGACACACTATTTCTATTTTCTTAGACTGGAAGTTATTATGTTGATTTAAGCAATTTCAAAATAGTTTCCAAGCATACACATGCCCTTATAGTCCTGGTCTTCACAACATCCTCTGGCAAGGAGTTCCACAGGTTGACTGTGCGTTGTGTGAAGAAATACTTCCTTTTGTTTGTTTTCAACCTGCTAATATCATGGCGCATCCTTAGTTCTTCTATTATGGGAACAAGAAAAATACCTTTGCTTATTTACAGTCTCAAAACAGCCATGATTTATAGACCTCTATTTTATTTCCACTCTGTCTTCATCTTTCTAAGATGAAAAGTCCCAATCTCTCTTCATGTGGCAACTGATCCAAACCTTTCATCATTTTTGTTGTGCTTGTCTGAAGTTTCCAATGCCAAGGTATGGGTTTTTTGGTGGGGGAAGGGGAGGGGGTAAGGCAACCACATTTCAAGTCAGTGCTCAAGTTGTGGGCACAGCATGGATTTACAGAGATGTAATATGATAGTCACTGTCTTATTGTCAAGGCCTTTAAAAATAATTTCTAACATCCCATTTGTGGCTCTACATGGAGTGGATGTTTTCAGAGATCTCTCCAGCTGTGACTTGTTGTAGGCAGATTTGTTTCCATTTAGTATGTGTGTTACTAATTGTTTATACTAATTATACGGATTAATTGCCAGACTCAGAGCTCACAGCAATTTTCCATGAAAAGGTGTTTTCCCCTCCCCATCATGGTGCTGGAAAAAGAGTTAGTAACAGAATAGTTAGCCAAGTTTAAGCACTTTCGTGGCTTTCTGTGGTGTAGTGGGTAAGATGTTTGCCTAACATGCAACAGGTCCTTGGGTCACAGCCAGGTGGAAACAGAGTGTCTGCTTTCATTGCAGCTCCCCTTGGTGACCAGGAAAGCGCAGCTCCTGCTGCCCAACCTGTGCCTGGGAGGCTAGGTATGGGGTCAGCTCTTCCTGCTGGCCCAAGGAGGAAGCAAGGCAGGAATGGAAGCCAAGCTGAGGGAGGCAGACCAGAAGCTCTGGGATTCAGGGGTTGAGGAGAATCCTGCCCCTTGTTCTGCCAAATCCTGTGGGGTGGGGCTGGCTGTGGGGAGGCAGAGTCCTGTGACTGTCTCTCAGGGCATCCCAGGGATGCTCCTTGCAGCCCAGGAGAAGAAGGGGGCTCTGGGTGGAAAGAAAACAAGCAAAGCTGGTCCCAGTGGGCATGAGCTGGTGCTCCAGCTGAGGGAGTGGTGGTTGGTGCAGGTCCCATGGTGTAAGGAACAGCCCTTAGGCCTGGGGAGTCCTGCAAGCTGAGCTCAAATCTCATTGGGACCTGCCACTGTTTGGCTGCAGAACCCTTCCACTTCCACTGCTTTGTTTTCCTTCCCCTTAGGTTCATGAGACCGTTTCTTACCTCACGCTGGGTGTCTGCTGCTCAGTGGGTGGCTGGGATGTGCTGGGACCCTGGACTTGCAGGATGCTGAGGTTTCATGTTTCTTGCTGCTGCCCCTGATGCCCTCTTGTTTGGTCCCAGCAGGTGCCAGGCTCTGCCTCTTGCCCCCGTGGTGCTCAAGGGAATGCGCATCAGGCCAGGCTGACTGGCCAAGGAACAGCAGGAGCCCTGTCCCAGGAGGGGAAGGAGGGGCCAGCGTGTGTGAGGGCGTCACCCAGACAGGCAGCCCCAGGCTGGGAGGACAGAGCTGCCCCACATCTCTAGCGCTCCTGAGGCCCAGGGGGGTCCCAGCACAGACACAAGAGCAGCAGCCTTGGCCAATGGCCCCAGGTTTGCAGGGACCGTCCCTGGCTCCCCGCTCAGACTGGCCAGGGGGGCACGTTGGTGCTAACAACATGCTCAAGTGGCGCCATGTTCCAGCCAGGCCGACAGGGAGCGTTTCTTGTGGTGCCACCTGATGCCCATGAATGTGGCTGTTGCACCCGCCCCCCTGCTTTTCCCCTGGCCCCCGTGGGGTTGACAGGAAAGACACCCAGAGCCAGGCTAGATCCAGGGGAAAGCAGGAGGCAGAGAAACACCCAGGGCCCAGACGTGCTGTAAAATTAGCCCCCTTGTGCTCTGGGAGCCAGGTTTGCTGTGTCAATTCTGAGAGGCAGGTGAAGTCAGGCCTGGGCACTGGGATTATTTACCAGTTTCCATGGCCCCAGGGCGCTTGTGGCTGTGATGGCCGAGTGGTTAAGGCGTTGGACTAGAAATCCAATAGGGTTTCCCTGCGCAGGTTCAAATCCTGCTCACAGCGAGGCCTGTGTTTTGGCCACACCCCTAACCAGGGCAACAAGCTGCACAACCCCTGAGCCACTCTCCCTGTCCCCAGTCAATCCCTTTCTGCGCCTTCCAAGAGAGATAAGGGACATGGTGCCTCATTATGGGTCCCTGAGCTCTCAGGCAAACTCTCAGCTCCTGCAGCCTCTGCCCCTTGCCCAGCACCCCATGGCTCAGCCCTACCCCTGGGGGCTGCCCTGCTCCAGTGTGTGATAGGAGTTGAGTGAGAGGATGGAGCGTCTGAGCCTGCCCCCAAAGGTCCATCTATTAAGGGCAGAAATGCTGGGGATATGATGTGGGTCACCCCTCCCCAGGCGCACAGCCTCCCCCCCCACCCTGTGTTGGGAGCAAAGGTCTAGTGAAGTATCGTGTGGGGGGGGGGGCGTGTCTTGTTCCTTACTCTTGCTCTGCCTCTGCCCCCAGGCCTTGGCCAAAGAATTAGTAACAGAATTATTGTCCAAGTTTATGTACAGAAAAAAAGTGGTTTAAGC
This sequence comes from Pelodiscus sinensis, assembly GCF_052426305.1. Taxonomy (NCBI): domain Eukaryota; kingdom Metazoa; phylum Chordata; order Testudines; family Trionychidae; genus Pelodiscus; species Pelodiscus sinensis. Next base: position 31,614,125 of record NC_143070.1, read on the forward strand.
ATGTTTCTGTGGGGTAGTGATTATCGTGTTTAGTTAATATGCAGAAGGCCTCTGGTTCAAAGCCAGGCAGCTACACTCTTATTGCAGCTTCCCTTAATGCCCAGCTAAGCTCCTGCTGCTTGGCCTGTGCTTGGGATAAGCCCAACTCCCAGGCTGAGTAGCCAAGGAACGGCAGGAGCCCTGTCCCAGGAGGGGAGGGGCCAGCGTGTGTGAGGGCGTCGCCCAGACAGGCAGCCCCAGGCTGGGAGGACAGAGCTGCCCCACATCTCTAGCGCTCCTGAGGCCCAGGGGGTCCCAGCACAGACACAAGAGCAGCAGCCTTGGCCAATGGCCCCAGGTTTGCAGGGACCGTCCCTGGCTCCCCGCTCAGACTGGCCAGGGGAGCACGTTGGTGCCAACAAATTGCTCATGTGGCGCCATGTTCCAGCCAGGCCGACAGGGAGCGTTTCTTTTGGTGCCACCAGATGCCCACAAATGTGGCCCTGGTACCCACCCCCCTGCTTTTCCCCTGGCCCCCGTGGGGCTGGCAGGAAAGAGGCCCAGGGCCAGGCAGGAACCAGGGGAAAGCAGGAGGCAGGAAGAGCCTCAGACTGGAGCCCAGATCCCCTTTCCTCCTCTGGGCACCTTGAGCACGGGGGGGCTGGTGCTGACAGCTCCAAGGGAAGGCTCAGAAGCCACAGAGCAACCGAGGCAGGGCAAGAGGGGGGCAGGCCAGGCCTACGTATGGATGCAGAGCCCTCTGGCTGCCAAACGCTGAGCGAAGGCCCCACCCACCAGATAGCGGGCGGCTGCTGACGCTCTGAGACCAGTGTGAGAAGGGGGCAGGAAAGCAGGTCCAGGCCCCCTCACCACTGCTCCCACAGACCCAGCCTGCTGGGAGGAGGCTCTGGCCACCTCCTTCCCTCCCCTCTCTCTCAGCCATGTCATCCTTTAGAGCATGGAGACTGAGCATTTGTGTAGAAGCACTTTAAAAATTTGCCACTACTTATTTGTCTGCCCTTCCCTGATGCATTGGATTCCTTTATATGCAGTTGCTTGTGTACTCTGGCCCATGGTTTGTCCTCTCCCCTCCTCTCTTTCTGACTACAGCTTAGAGAATCTCTATCAATGGATTCTCCTCTAAGAGAAGTCTCCATCCGATTTATGTGCATCTCCGCACCAATCGGCTTTCCCTCATTTCTTTCTTTAAAAACTGCTCTACGGCCTTTTTAATGTTTAGTGCCAGAAGTCTGGTTCCACCCTGGTTTAGGTGGAGCCCATCCTTCCTGTATAGGCTCCTCCTCTCCCAAAAGTGTCCCCAGTTCCTAGTAAATCCAAACCCCTCTTCCCTACACCATCGTCTCATCCCCACATTGAGACTCTGAAACTCTGCCTCCCTACCTGGCCCTACGCATGGAGTATATATATACGTATATATACATATCCAATAACAAACTCCTATAACTCCCAAAATCATGAAAACGACAAATCTTGTACCAAACAATTCAGTCGTGGGGATTATAAAATCCTCTTTCCTTCGTGATCTTAAGTTATATCGTGGAGACTCTGTTTCTGTAGAATGTGTAACTGATTGTGCTGCAATTGGAGGTGCAGTAGCTGAGAACGGATGTAGATCAGCTGGGGGAGGTTCCTTTTTGCAGTGCGATGCGTGTAACCAGCTCTGGAGTCCTTCACATTTTACAGCAGTGTGAGTTGGACTTGGTAAGACCCTTTCCAATGAGGTTGGAGGGCATTTTTCCGTTGGTGTGCCTTGATGTAGACCCAGTCTTCAGGCTCTAAAGGATGACATGGCTCCGATGCAGGTTCAAGAAGGGCTTCCTTGGCCTGAGTGTGAATAGACCCTACACATTTCATTAAGGCTTTACAGTAATTTAACATAACATATTATATGTAGATCAAATTGATGCGGTGCTCTAGGCAGGGTGTGTAATAATCTCATAGGTCTACCGGTTAAAATTTTGTGGGGAGATAACCCATGTTTACTATTCCCTATACCCCAATATACGTTAAGGCCAAAGGTAATGCATCTGGCCAATTACGGTCAGAGTCCTCACAGATTTTAGCTAATTTGGTCTTTAGGGCAGAGTTTTTCTTTCTACCGCTCCACTGGACTGTGGATGTTACGCACAGTGTCAGTGCTGTTGGATTCCTAGAGCAGCACATACCTTTTGAACTATTTGTCCTGTGAAATGAGTTCCCCAGTTACTGTCTAAAGAAAGAGACACTCCGAACCGAGGGATTAATTCTCTGAGGAGTTTCTTGGCAACCATAGTAGCATCAGCATGTTTATAAGGATAAGATTCTACCCATCCCGAAAACATATTAATGATTACAAGAATGTACTTATATCCACAAGATTTAGGCATTTGTAAATTCACAAAGGGTCCCCCACAGTGGGGGGGGGGGGGGCGGGGGGGTGTTGCAATTTGAGTTTTTAGCCTTTGTCCAATGTTATGAGCTAAACAGATAGAGCAAGTACTGCAGTACTGTGCCGCCACAGCAGGAAAATGCGGGGCGAACCAATCCTGTTTCACTGCTGCAGTCATCCTCCCTTTGCTCATGTGGGCCACCGAGTGGGGCACACGAGCAAGGTAGAGCAGGACCGCTTGAGACACAACCAGGCGGCCGGAGCGAGTCGGGGTGCAACAAGAAGCCCCGCCACAGCCAGTCTGCTTTTTCAGTCTCAGATGCCTTACCTTGTAGCCCAGTCAGTTCTGTGAGGGACGCCTACACAGGCTGGGCTACAGAAGGGCAGACAAGAACATGTTTAGGAGCTTGAGGGCCAGAAAGGGACGCATTCTTTGATGATTGATCAGCAAAGGCATTTTTATAGGTAACTTCATCAGAAGGGGCCAAGTGTACTTGACAATAGACAAGGAGGAGGGTAAAGGAAAACACAAAGTACATTTACATAACAGCTATTGTAAATGGGGAAACCAGCAAAGGTAAGGAAGCCACATTGCTTTCACAACTGTCTACAATTATGGACAATGCCAAAGGCATATCGGGAGTAAGTATACATATTGGCAGACAGTCCTTTAACTAAAATATAAGTGCAAGTTAGTGCAGTCAAGAGAACAAGGGAATCTTATCTACAAGCTTTAAGGTTAGGAAAGGCGAGCAAAAGATCATTTAATCTAATGACTTTTTTGAGGCCTTTTAAGGTGTCCGGCACCAACGAATATCAGGAAAGTGGCCATTATTGCAATGGTGGGGTTACTAGTTTCTCACTTGCCCGTGTTGTGTTACTTACAGATTCTTTGTCATCTCTGGCTAAACCACTTTTATAATTAGTGTGCAAGTTGCAAAATATAAATATTTCTTTAGTATGGCAATTTAAGCAAAGCAAACCCAGTGGAAGGGGATTGCTACCCCACTTTCAAGCCTCCTTTTCACAGTGCAAATTTTGCTTTTTTCCTTCAGCTCCGTAAGAGTAGCAAGAGCAGTGGAAGCAAAATGCAGGACAATGTAGCACTTTAAAGACTAACAAGATGGTTTATTAGATGATGAGCTTTCGTGGGCCAGACCCACTTCCTCAGATCAAATAGTGGAAGAAAAACACTTCTAAGAGCAGTGGAGACATTGTTAACATTCTTTTAGCTTAAACAATTTTTACAGTATTATTTTTTACTAAATTTTGATTGGGCCCAATTATTAATTTTGTTTTGTTTAAAGTTACACTTTTGCTTTACTTAAAATATTTTTTATTTAAAAACAATATTCTGTGCACATTTGCAAAACATATTAAAACACAAACCACCACAAAAACATTGTCATGACAGAGAACCATGGTTGTTGCTTTTTTTTTTAACCTGGTACCAGTGCTTTTTGACGTTTTGAAAGACAAAGAAAATATTTGTACCCCCACGAGGGTGGCACATTATATTTTAGAATACTTTACAGAGGTCTTTGCTAATTTTGATTAGCCTGCTGATACTCAATGGTATGCTTCTGTTTTGCACACCAGTTTTAGAGGGTTTGAGTGGATTACTTTATTGTTCAATTATTAAGTTAAAGGTGGCATGTTTTAGTTTCCCTCTTGTACTGCTGATTAGGGTTCTTAACATGTGAAGCTTCAAATTATTGTGATGAGAGAATTTACTGCTAGAAACTTTTTTAAAACAAGGCGTTTGCTAGTTACTATTCCAGCAATCAAATTTTTTTTTTCTGGAAAAGAATCATATGCAATGTTACAAGCTTACTTATGGGGGACAGCGGGCCCCACATTCTTCTGAACTAAACAGGCAGTTTGTTATTCATACAACCTTGGATCTGAAAGCAAGCCAAAAGTGTATGATTTGTTTTCTTACAGAGCAAATTTAACCTTTAAGGGTGCAGCTTTTACAATACATTTACAATGTATACATTCCATTCTGTTATGCAGTTAACCAGTTAAGGGTTAATAGAATTTCTTATCTCTATTTTTTAGTAGATTTAACAAAGTGTCTGTAGCCAAATGCTTAAATTTGATTGTTTTAAAAGATTTCAATTGACTTTTTAATTTTTTGGGGGAGTCCTTTAGACTCCTTACCCGGGATTTATTTAAGCACTTGGACGTTTTCTTATACCACTGCAGATCGGATTTCAAGGAACAGCCCATTTTTCTTGATTTGTTTTAAATGTAATTTAAGATTTTTTTTTATTTTTGTTTTTTGGTTTTTTGCAAGTCTTTTAGACTCCTAATTTGAAATTCAGTTTTCCTTTTAGACACCACCTCATACCAATTGAAAAAGGCATCCCATTGAACCTGGGGTATCTTAGATCCTCTGGATTCCAAGGCACCCTTCAAGTGCACTATTTTACCTGTGTTAAAAGTACCTTTCACCAGAAACTGTCTAGACTAATCATTTTATGTGTACACATCCCACTGATCCAGAAACTTGCAAGTTTTAGGAGAGCAATGCACATACATATAGTATGCTGGAGTCGGGGGAATGGGAATCTCCTTTGACTGTCCAGTACCTATTCCCTCATCTACACAGGGAAACACAGGTACACTAGTGGGGAAGTCTGCACTGTCCAGGCATCATCCTGCGATCTCTGTCTCCGAGGTGATCCTGACCCCCCAGTAACAGGATGTAGCTAGAGACAGGGAGGGGTAAATGGGGTTAGTCACCACTGAGACCTCATACCATCTGAGACTTTAACTGCTAGAGCTGGTTGCTCCTTTGCAGCGGGCAGCCAGGGTGGCTGACGGATGCCCCAGGAGTCTATCCTAGGGAGGTGACAAGACTCAATGCTCATTTCTCAGGAATCATGCATTCAGTCAGATACATTCACACACTCAACAAACGCATGATTTAACAACCGGACTTATATACCAGACTCTCCCTCCAGAATGTTCTTATTTCCAAACTCCTGACAGAACTGTGGTGTTTTTTTTAAGCAGGCACACTGGTTTTGAACTGACCTGAGTTTAAAGGTTCGGATCCAGCAATTCCACCAAGCACCTGAAGCCAACTGGAAGCCCTCTACTGATTCTCAAAGTAGGGATTTAAAAGGCTCCTCACCTTGTTTGTGGTGCCTGGAGTTAGGTAGGGAGTGGCCCATGGTTTTTCCAGAGCGAAAAGCAGGATGTGTGGATCTGAGTCACGGCATCAGAATTGTCATGGAATAAACACACCCTAGGTTTAGGGTTCAAGTCAGACAAAACCATTTTAATATCCCAGCTGGGGGCGGTGGTGTTGCAGATGGCAGGGAGTTACCCCTTACTGATACAAGCCTCTCCTCACACTCAAACATCTGAGATATTTATACCTTCTTACAAAGTCAGAGTGGAAATTTACAGAGAAAAGAGGAAGTAAGGCACTTTACTCTTAGATGGTAACATCTGCTTGACCCGATAAACAGCAAGCAGTGCGATTTTTTTGTTTGTTTGTTTAACAGCATTGTGGTTTCTTGCTCAACTTGCTTAGGAAGCTCCCTTCTGCGCAGGATACACTGCGTACAGTTCAGTCTTTGGCCAGGCTAGTGAGGCCTACCTCCACAGTATGTATTGGACATAAATATTTTACTTAATTTAAAATAAAGTTTGATCAACTAACATGAGAAATTTAAAAGGTTTAATCTCTTTAATAATTCAAATGCAACTGCCCAGATGCAACCCTAGCAAAATGGCTTGACTAATTATGTAATTAACGGTGCGTTTCCATTAGCAACAGTAATCTACAGAAGGTTTGGAGAGAGCAGGGCTGTGATTGGCCGGGCCGGGCCTGAACACTGCTGAGGGAATCCACTCAAGGCAAATTGCTCAAAACCAGGACTGCTGATAGCCCTTGACTGGAGACCTTTCCAAAATAGGCCACAAACCAGTCACACTGAGCACTTCAGCTGCCAATCCAGCCTGCAGGAAGCCTCATGAGCAAAACCCCTCAGATACCCCAGCTCTTTCTATGCCACAATCAGCCCTGGGCTTACACACAGGTGAGGGGTTATACAGCCCAATCTCTCCAACCCAGAACAGATGCATCCGGTTCCAAAGAACCAGCCATGAATTCCTGGTCAATTTATACTTTAGATCTTACCCACCAGATCACAATGGACCAATCCTTTAAAATCTAAATGTTTATTAATATAAGAAAGAAAAGGTTGAGAGTAAGGCTGTTAAGGAGAATACATTATATACAGCAATCAGCAAGTTCTTGATGCAGTATCTTAGTGGAGATGTTACGAACTACTAGCATAAGTCTTTGGGGTACATCGTATGTCAGGATGGGTCAGCAATTCTTCCCGTGTCTCTGTCCTTAGCAAGGCTGCATCTGGGTTAAGTAGCAAGACTGAAGACAAGATGGAGCCCCCCTCATGGCATTTGATATTCATTTCTGGTGTCTCCCAAGCTAGAGCTAGTTACATGGTCAAGTGACCTGTTTCATATGCCAGCAGCCATTGTGCTCTGGCTGCTTTGCAGCTTTCCACATGCATTCTTCAGGTGTGTATTGGCCACCTTGAGAACTACTGTCCTTGGAGCTATACTGACTAGCATAGTCACTCATAGGACATTCTGTCCTCATTACAGGCAGTCCATACACAGCATCAGCAGAGCCCATACTCATAACTCCCCATGCAAACTCCAAACAAGTACACTAATACCATACACAGAATCAGCACAATATCAGCTTTTGTTTGACACCTCACACGGCCCACTTTGTACCAAATTTGGGGCAAACAGTTCCCCATGATCACAGCAGTTATCTGTATGATCACCTTAAAATCCAATAACATGACAGGGGACTCAAGAAAGGGTTGGGGTCTTGAGAAAGGATCTGGGAAGCAGGCAGGTGTCTGGCCAGGGGGAAGATGCAATGTGTGGCCAGGAGAGAGGGTGCAAGAAAAAAGGAGGGTGTCAGTGCAAGCTGGGGGTGCTGGCTGCTGGGGGGAAGGGAATTGAGGTGATTGGGAGGGAGTGTCTGGGAAGGACAGCAAATATTACCTGACTTTGGGCCTTCTTGCAGCAACATCTCCAGTCACACTGTCTTGGTCACCCCAGAGGGAGGCTCTACTGCTGCAGCAGCAGCCACACAGACTAGGACCAGCCCCAGACACACCGCTACTGCACCAATTCAGTCCAGGGCTGGAGGTGTTGCTACTGCAGCCATGCAGCTCAGGAATAGCCCCAGAGGCACCCCTGACATGGCCATGTGGTCCTGGAGGCCAGCAGTGCAGTGGCAGCAGTGCCTCTGGTGCCGGGCTCAGGTTGTGTGGCAAAGACTCAGCCTAGCACTGCCTCCTCTCTAGTGGCTACAAAGCACAAAGAGGGGATGGGGCTAAGCTCCTTCACCCTCAGCACATGCTCATTTTGAGGTGGGGCCTGGCACTGCCTTGTGGACAGGATCAAAGTCTTAGGAAGGCTGGATTCTACTAACAGAAAATTTTGCTCACCCCCACTATAGGGTTTCTCACCTGGGTGGGATCAACTATATGCAACAAGCCTTGAACTCTCGCTATAGCATATGCCAAAGTCAAAGCAGTTAAAGGATTTCTCTCCTGTGAGAGTTCTCATGGATAACAAGGTGTGACCTCTGACTGCAACATTTCCTACAGTGAAAGCAGGTGAATAGCTTCTTCCGCATGGGTTTTCCTATGTCTTACAAGGGTTGAGGTCTGACGGAAGCCTTTCCCACAATCAGAGTAGCTGAAGGGTTTCTCTCCTGTGTGAACTCTCCTATGGATAACAAGGCATGACCTCCGACTAAATCTTTTCCCACAGTCAGAGCAGCTGAAGGGTTTCTCCCCTGTGTGGGCTCTCCTATGGATAACAAGATGTGACCTCTGACTGAAGCTTTTCCCACAGTCAGAGCAGCTGAAAGGTTTCTCCCCTGTGTGAGCTCTCCTATGGATAACAAGGCGTGACCTCCGACTGAAGCTTTTCCCACAGTCAGAGCAGCTGAAAGGTTTCTCCCCGGTGTGGGCTCTCCTATGGATAACAAGGTGTGACGTCTGACTGAAACTTTTCCCACAGTCAGAGCAGCTGAAAGGTTTCTCTCCTGTGTGGGCTCTCCTATGGATAACAAGGTGTGACCTCTGATTGAAGCTTTTCCCACAGTCAGAGCAGCTGAAGGGTTTCTCTCCCGTGTGAACTCTCCTATGGATAACAAGGAATGACCGCCAACTGAAGCTTTTCCCGCAGTCAGAGCAGCTGAAGGGTTTCTCTCCTGTTTGGGCTCTTTCATGTTTAATAGGAGTTACACAGTCACTCCAAGCACAAGTTGAATGTTGATGGGGGATTTTCTTTTGAACAGTTTCTTTGTTTGTTTTCAACCTTCTGCTCCTCTGACTGAATTTATCCTGTCCTGCTTCTGGATGGTTTCCCTGCTGCCTTTGTAGACTACACTGACTCTCACGAGTCTCTCCTTGCTCAGGACTCTGAGAAACATGCCCTTCAGATCTTTCCACTAACACCCCATATGGAGCCATTCGCTCAGGTCCTTCCTCCTGAAGACTCCTCTCACTGTTCTCATTCAGCATCCCATCACCTGCTGGCATAGAGAGAGAAACCACATGGGAGTCATTCCCTGTGCTGAGCTGAAATAAAAATTCTGAATGGTGAATAGAAAATGCAGGACAAACCCAAAGAATGGCTGGAAAGATACAATAATCATGAGCTGAGTTCACCCTGCACGCCCATTACTCTTTCCCCACCCAGCACACTCAGACTGGAGTTGAAGACAGGCTGAAGGGCCAGTCAGACTTCATGAAAACACACAACCAACATCTGCTATGAGAACACAGACACTGGTTTGAGTCACTTTAGCTGATTTCTCACCTGTGTGGGTGTCACTGATGATCTCCCCTTCCTCACAGCCTTGGAGATCTGGGATCTGCAGCTCTTCCCCTCGCTCCACCCAGGAGAGCACATGAGCTTTGGAAATAGGAAATCCTATTCGGGGAGCAATTAACCAAGTGCTGATCTTGTTCATTAAGGTCTGTGCCATTCCTGCTTCCAAAGCCAGGATATGAGTCTCCTACCCAGACAGGCTCCTTCCCCACCTTCCAGAGACTGGTCTCTGGCTGGTACAAGACCCCAGGATACACTAATTCCATACTCCCCCTGTACAACTACCATGTTGGGAATAGCCCAGCTGACTCCCATGGGGAACTGAGCGCTCTGCTGCACTCTTACAGGATACAACTCAGTCTCCTTTAGGGCCTGTTCCATACTGGGGCAGGACAGGAACACACTGCTCATAAGGGGAGAGCTCTAGGACTTTCAGGACTGACAGACACCCCTAGCCAGGATTCATATTTGAGCTGCCACATGTCAGGTCTCTAGGTCTGGGAGGGAAAGGACCCAGCAGAGCTCTACAGCCCTGTGGGCTCTGCCCACAAAGCTCTTGGCTGGGGGATGTAATTGCCCTGCTCTTGGGCTCAGATGCTCTACCTGAGCCAGAAGGAGGCAGGGGAATTGTCTGATCAGGAAAATGAATCCTTGGCTGGCCACTTCAAGCCCTGCCTATGGTCCACACTCCTGATCCTGACTGACTGTGCCATGGTGGGCCCTGTCAGCTGCCCACAACAGCGGTCAGTCCTGCAGACAGCCAGGACAGTGCCGGCCTGTTCCTGTGGCCAGCCAAGGTGGAGACAGGTTGGGCTGCTTCTCTGCTGCTTGTAGATGCTCCTGCAGCTCAGCTCCCCTTCTGCAGCCTTGGTTCGACTCTGCCAGCAGCAGCAGCCCTCCTCTTGCAGCCAGTCGAGCCTGCCATTTGGTGGCCCTCTGGCTTACACAGAATCTACCAGAGGCAGGGAAGGACTCTGAGTTGGTGCCTTCCTTCCAGGGGCTCAGCACAATAGCACAAGGGGACCCTGCAGATGCTAAGAGCAGCTGTACCCAGCCCCACAACTCTGATACCTGCCTGGGCCCTTCCACTGACACCTCCGGCCAAGGCACAGCATGGGCAAGATGGGTGGAACCACAATGAGACCTTGGCTGTGGAAAGAGCAGCACCACTATTATGTCACCGAGTCATCTCTCACGCAGGAGCTAGGATTACTGGGGCACATACTGCTGATATTGGGGGTTTGGGCAATAAAGGACCCTGAACCAAACCCAACCCAGCTGCTCCAGATCCCACCCACCTTTTGTTACACAAGGGGACAGGAATCCTCACCCAGCCAGCTCACAGCCTCGTAATTCTCCTGCATCACATCCCTGTAGAGGGCTCTCTGGCCTGGGTCCAACAGAGCCCATTCCTCCTCAGAGAAATACACAGCCACCTCCTCGAAGCTCACTGGCTCCACCACGGCCATTTCCTCTCCCTGGCTCTGCAGGCCAGGGGCTGAGCTGGAGTCAGACATGGGTGTTCTGCAGCCTGTCAGCAGGAGAAGGGGAATTGAAGACATTTCAAAAAGGGTTTTAATCCTTTTCACACCCAATTCTGCCCAGACTCTGTCCCTGGTGGAAAACATGCTGGACTCTACGCTGAGTCTAGATATTCCATAAACACCACACACAAGTTAGATCCAAAAGCCGTATTTATTTCTCTCAATACCTGGCTTGAGTTACATTACTTTGCCTGCAACAATGGGATTCAGTTCTCAGCACCCAGTGTTTCTGCTAAACAAGCCACATATTCATCTGCCTGGACATGGACATAGATTTAATTTAATTTGGGCTGCTGTATTTATAATCCTTCATCTTCCTACATTGATTTGCAGCCCAAACTTTGGTTCTCTCATCTGACACAGACTTTATAAACTCCACAACAGAGATGAAGTGAAGTTAATATGAGTATTCACATACATATTATTAAACATGTGTGCTGAATGTTTACAGGATAAGACCTTAAAATTCATGGCATCAGAAGATATCCTTAGCCATGCAGTCTGTCCACTCTGCGGCACAAGCCATTACACCTAGCCCAGCTACCAATGCACAAAGCTCTGTTTCCCCACAGCCTATTTTGTAGAAAGTCGCCCAGTGTTGATATGAAGACATCAAGAGATGGAGAATCCATCAGTTCTTTGCTCATTAGTTTCAGCAGCTAATCCTCTTACCCATCAAATATTTGTGCCTCTTCTCTAGCCTGAAATTCTCTGACTGCAGCTTTCAGTTATTGACTCTCACTGAACTGTATCCACTAGACCAGGGGTGGGAAATTCATTTTGTTTGGGGAGGGGGCGAGAGATCCAAGATTTTGGAAAGTGGTTGAGAGCTGCACTCTTCCAAGACATTAAGTTGGAAATACAGCGTATGGGATGGACATTGGGAGAAGAAGGGAGCTTTGGGTAAGGGGTTGGGATGCAGGAGTGAAAGAGGGTTCTGGGAAGGAGTTTCAGTGAAGGAGGCAGGTGTGATCTGGGGCACTGGATTAGCCAACTAGTCATGAGATATTTAAAATAAAGTTAATTTAGAGAAGCAGCTAAGTGGACAAATAAGGGGATGAGGGTTACTTGGATGCAGGAAAAGAACAAAGAGTTTGGGTATGTGGAGTGGGAGGCAGGAGTGGGGGGGCAGAGAACTAGATGGGGAAGGGAGAGGTTGGGGTGCCAGAGGCAGGCTTTGGCCAGGAGACTTACCTGAGTGACTCCCGACCAGCAGCCAAGCACCTCTCTGAGGCAGGCAGGGAGCCTGCTCAACCCTCACACCGGCTACGGAGCCATGTGGGTGTGTGAATAACTATGAGCCGGAGCAGAGGGGGCACAGTGCTTCCTTTCTGGCCAGAAACCAGCCAATGAGATTGTCCTGGGGGTGGAAGCAGTGCCTGTAGCCTTCCCTCTTCACCTCTGGGCTCACCTTCGCTTTGAGTGGCTTGCAGGTGGGAAGTGGCAAGCATGGAACTAGCCCATAGCTCGCTAAGCATCAGTGGGCCGCATCCGATGGCCTGGCGAGCTAGATAGGCTGCATTTTGCCCAGGCCTGCACTAGACCGAAGAGCCCTTGCGTATCCAGAAGTTTCACGCCATGAACAAACTGATACCGTGGAAGCCAGTCAGCTCTCAGCCTATTTATTGTTTGAAACCAACCCCATATTGAAACTGACTGAGCAGTGAAATCTGAGCCTGAAGGTGCCGTCCGTTGTGTGCTTTAACTTCACCCCTTTAGCATCACACCTTGTAGATCAGTGTTTCTCAAAGTGACTGCAGGTCCCCATGCAGTGCCCCTGGGGCTCCTCACTGATCACTGGGTGATTTAGGGCTGTGTGCACCGTGGTCACTGGGTTTAGTTGGTAACTTCAATGACAATCCCATGAAGAAGTTTTCACAGGAATTTTCTCATCATTTAAAGAATTTTCACCAACAAACTCACCTTGTCTGAAAGCTCCCAGGGATTTTCCTCTTGCTCTCTCCAGTGCAGAGGGCAGAGTGTCTGGTGGGGGAAGGGATAAGAGAGGTGAGATTTCAGGCTCTCCTGTTTATTATAATGTCCCCATTCTGAACTCTGCGTTTCAATTGTATCAGAGACCAGACAGAGACACACTCAAATGTTTAGTATGAAAAGGTCTGAAACTTTCCATGTCCTCTCTCGCTTGGGCACCTCCCAGCAATGGAGCCAACATCTCTGCAGCCTCATCCCCGCCCAAGGAGACACAAACTGAAAGAGAGATTTACTTTTCCCTCCTCATTCCCTCCCACCTGGTTTCTCTCAGTCACTTACCACCTCTTGTCATAACCTAGAGCTGCGCTGGGGAAAGACGTTGCCATGACATTAACTTTACCTATTTGGATCCCTTGACACCAACGGGAGGCTCAGAGTTTGCAAACCCCTGGCTCTATTTGCAAGCAGTTGGATCTGTTTGCTCAGTGCCTCTAAGGAGAGCAGCATGATGGGGCCGTCATTCTCCATGTGGGAACTGAGGCAGGGATGGTTGGCTTCAGAGGCCAGATTCAATAGTTTCTAATAGTTAAACAACTTTCCCCTACTCCATCCCTTCTTGGTACCTTTGAATTCCCTCAGAGTCTCCGACAGCGCATACGTTTTCTGGGAGAAAGCACTGACTTGTTCTTCCAGTTCAGGGGAAATTTCTTCTGGCAGCTGGAACTGCCCCGTCTCACACCTGGACAGAAACAATTCAATGTGATTCTATTTCATTTAAAGATGATAAGATTTGGCTAGTGAGTGTCAGCTCTAACAGGCCTGGAGTTAGAATTACTTGAATTCTCCCAGCCTGACAGCAGGGGCAACACAGCCCATGGCTGTGCAACCTTCCCCTGAAAGGTCCCACTGCTGTTCTTCACCTCTGGCCCGGAGAGACCAGCTGGGGACAAAAGTGGAATTGAGCCTCAATGGCCAATTTACTCTTTGGCCTCCAGGTGATGAAGGACAGGATGTTCCTACGTGAAGGGCTGAAGGAATCTGCCCACTAGGAACCAGACTGAGACACCAACTCCTCCCACCCCTTCTCTTTCCACACAGGTCTCCAAACAGCCCTCAGGTAGGACAGACTCTGGGTCCCTGCTGCCCTGGTCTAAATGTGCCCAGTGTCCAGCAGTGACAGACCCATATTCCAGCCCCACAGTCCTGAGGCAGACAGTCCCCAGGGAGGTGACAGCTCTAGGAAATATCTGAAGTCAGACTGTGCCCCTGAATGGGGAATTCCAGAGTCTGCTGTGCAAGGGTGAGACCCTCAGAATTAAGTGAGTCAGAGACATTTCTATCCAACATCTGGCTGTAGGGCCCTAGGGAGATGTGGTGCCAACATCAGCTCCAAGCTCTTTCCCTGCGCTGTGCAGTGTGACAGGAGTGCGAGCCACCTACCTGCTCAAGGTGTTTCTTACGTCCCAGAGAAAAGAGACAGACAAGAATCTCAGCTGCACTGGACACACACAGGGAAGGCATTTTGCAAATATGGAGAAGAGACGCCCTGACCTGGCCCCAGGGCCATAGATTCCGTGACCTAATGGGGCTTTGCCATCTCTAATAGCTCTGTGCCTGTTACTCTGCAAAGCACAACAGTCACTCGCATGGCAGCAATGCACACACCGAGTTACACCCAGATCAGATGGCTGGACCCCAGCACTTGTGCCTGCATAGTGGCTCTCCCTAGCTGAGGAGCAGAAGTTATGAGGGGTGGGAGAGGGGAGCTGTGAGGGGATGGGGGCAGGGCGAGAGAGGGAGGGTTGAGGGAGACAGGTGTCCAGTTTGGGACTGGAAGCCCCTGGCCCAACAGGCTCCTGGAGATGCCAGGCAGTGCCACTGGCCCAGGCTGTCAAACACCCAGTTTGCGGCTCCACAGGCTCCCTACCAGCCCCTGTGCAGCTCATAGGGAAAGTCCCTGAGTCGGCATGTCCGGCTCTTAACATTGGAGCAACTGGGGGGAGGGAGGGAAACAGCTGGGCCAGGGCAGGGCAAGAACCACTCCTGGGCAGCACAGTGAACAGGGTTGGCCACTGACCAGGCTCCCTAAATTTAATCCAAGCCCCTTCCCTTCTGCCCTCCCTCGCACCCAGTTCCTCCAGTGCCTGGCTGGAATGGCTGCCCCACTGCCAGCCCTGCTGCTTGGCATGGTGCAGTCATGGGGCCAAGGGCAGGGGAGTCCTCAGGTGTGGAGAGCAGCTGGGGGCTGGATGGGGGGCCTGGAGTGCAGGGGGGATGGACCAGAGGATGTCTGGTTCGGGGGTGGAGTCACAGCTTCTCCCAGGATCCCCTCAATGTATTGTTCCCAGCATGGTATATCAATTGGGGGACATATTAATGTGGCTTGGGGTTTTTTTTTGGGGGGGGGGAGGTGTCTTTCAACTGTGTTTTCAACAACAGGGTTTCATATTGATAAGCTGAATTTCAGAAAACTGAAGATGTCCCTGACAGCGATAACAACCGTGAATAAATTGTACCAAAACACCAACATTGAGCCTGCCACTTGCAGAATCTAGTTTCATTTATAGATGTGGTACAAGAAGAATCAAATGACCCCTAAAAAAAGATGGCCAGGCCCACTTTTGCCAGATGCTAAGCACTATAAATTAAAATTGAACACTCAGCAATTGGAGCAAAAATGGTGGAAGCAGAATGCAAGCCACAGTTCATTCGGCCATGCCAGAAAGGATGGAACTCTGTGTTCATGGCTGCGGAGAGAATTCGGTGCATTCGGAATGAACAAGAAAGTTCCATGAGAAATGTGTTCTCAGGACTCCAAATTAGTATGCAAGAAGCAGTTCTTTGCTTTATGCTTTTCTTTTTGTTAAAAAAAAACCCACTGATCATTCTGTATTTTTATTAACATTACGTATTGGCTGGTCAAAAGGCTGAATCTAGCAGAGCTGGTTTTATAGGTAGCATATGCCATGGTTATGGGCCCATTGGTGAAAGCACTAAATATTATCCAAGCACAGATAAGTACACTAATGGAATGGAGTGCAGCTGTGTACTTATACCAGCTTCAGGGGGTAGCAGAGATTTTTTTTTTAGTTTATCCTGTACAGACTAACAGTCTGGTAGTACTTTATAGATTAACAATAACAAGAGGGCCAAAATAAATACACCTGTACAGCCTAAACTCAAAACTCTGGTCATCTGAAGTAGTGGGCTGTGCCCACAAAAACTCATGATACCATCCATATATTTTGTTGTCTATCAAGTGCTACCAGACCATTTGTTGTTTTTTAAGTTTAAATTATACTTGATGGTTTCAAAACTGCAAAGGAACAAGATGCCCTCTTGAGGCCACTGGTAGATGGACTTCAGTGCACCATTCAGAAATGTCTTGGTGAAATAATTGAGGACCTGGAGCTAACAGCAGCTTTGATTTTTACTTACATTTGTTTCAAAGTAGCAGGACTTTGAGTTGCATTGCACAGAGTAGTTCAGTACAAGGCATTACATTTGCACAGAGGAAAACAATGAAAATGGGTTGCAGAGACGGGAGAGCAATTCTGTGAGTCCCGGGAATAAGACAAGAGAAAAGTTATGAGACTCTGTCCTGTCTATAGCATTCTTTTTACATTTTAAACACCTTTAAAATACAGAGAGAACAAACATACATCTAGAGTGGGCAGGGCAAAGTGCAGGGGGGGGGCTCTGCAGCCCTTTTTAGCCTGCTCTGCCCCTCTGAGTTGCATATATGATTACAATAAATGTTGAAGCAAATAAAAAGGCCCCTTGCCAGGGCCACTCTCTGACTCATGTCTCATCCCCACTGGGGAAGCTGCTTTAACCACCAGGAACGGATGAGAGTTTTGCAGGGCCCAGGGCAGCACAATATCATGGCTCCCCTGCCCCGTTTGAAGAAAAAACAGAAGAAAAAAAGGGGTGTGTCCCCCCGTGCCCACTCTTCCAGTAGCCCCACACTGATCATGTGAGCTACCCCCTCCTCATCCCCTCTCCTAACACCTCCCTCTACAAACCTGCCCTGCCTCTCTCCTCCTGGTGCTGGTCCCTCCCCTGCAGGTGTCCGCCCTTCTGTGTCACCCCAGAATCCCCTGGCACCTGCACCTTCCCTTAGCCCTGCACCCTCCTGGTGCCTCCCCCTTCCCTCACTGCCCCTGCCCCCTTTGCCCTCTTTTCCCCGATGCCCGCCCCTCACCACCCTCTGCCCCCCTCCCCTCATGCCCTGAGCCCTCACACGTGCCTTGCTCCATCCCCACCTTCCTCACGTCCACCCTCCTTCCAGCACCTCCCCCAATGCCCTTCCCCTCTCCTCTCCCAGCATCACCCTCCCCCCTCCCCTCCCCTCAGCACAAGCCTCTGCCATCCACCTCCTGCCTTCCAGTGCGCAGGGCGGCCCGGCCGAGGCCACGTGCAACGCTGGGCCGCGGGCTTTTAAAGTCCCGACCGTGGCGTCACGCGCATGCGCACCCTCGGCCCCACGTGGCCCGCACTGGCCGGCGCCGGGGAATTTCGAAAGTGCGGGGCTGCGGCATCGATCCTCCAGCAGCCGCCCCAGCCCCCACCAGACCCGAGTCCACGTGGAGCGCGGCCCCCTCGCGACACTCGCAGCGCGCGGCAGAGACGGGCTCAGGGGAGCCCCGCAGCCACGTGGGCCCAGAGCGAACCTGCAACCCCAGCAGCGCGCGCCGGCCCCGCCCACCTCGGGACACCCCCGCTCCCAGCCCGGCAGGGAGGGAATCCCCCGGGTCGCTCCACGCGCTGCGAAAGCCCCGCCCACCTGCGAGCCGGCCCGGGCTCCGAGAAGCGGAAGTAGCCTCAGGCCGGGGGGGCGGGGCCAAGCAGCGCCCGGTCTGAGCTGAGCCCTGGCGCTGGAGTGTGGTCGGAGTCACGGAGCTGCTGCGCATGCGCGGTCTGACGGGCCGCCCCGTTCTACTCCGCCGCGGTCGGGTTTTCGGCGGGTCCCGCCCATCGCTCCGCGCGCGGGCAGGGAAAGGGACCAGACTGCGCCGCGGTTACTGCGCATGCGCCGCGCTCCCTGAGCCGGGAGCCGTTGTGAGGGGCCGTTGGGGCCGTTACTCGCTGCGGGGAGGAGCCGCTATAGCGGGAGGGGCTGGGACCCGCCGTCCTGCGCTGCGGGTGGGTCCGGCGCTGGGTATCGGGGCGCGCCCGCTGGGGGCGGGTCCGGGTCCGGCTGAGCAATGGCCCCCCCGCCGCTGCGGTCGCCCCCCCCCCCCCGGTCGGGCTGTTGGCGCTTCCTGATGCTCGCGCTGGCCTGGGGGGGGGAGCTGGGTGGTGCCGGGCGCACAGCGGGGCTGTGAGGGGGCTGCAGAGTGTGCGGGGGGGGGATTTGAACACAGGGGGGCTGGCCTGAGGGGCACAGCGATGGGGGGGCGGTTCTGGCCGGGGCAGTTAGCGGGAGGGGCCCATTGGAGACCTTGCAGGGGGGAGCGAAGCTTTTGGGCTTTTTCGGTTTTTAATTTTGATCTTTTTTTTTTTTTTTTTTGGTCCTCAGTGCTGGTACCTCTCGCACCCACCCCCGGACCTGCCCCCCCACTGCTGAGCGCAGGACAGTGACACGGCCCCGGTCCCCCAGCCCAGCGGCAGCCATGGCTGCAGAGAGCCCCGTGGAAAGTGTCCGGGAGGAAGCGCCGCGTCCCGTCTGTCTGGAGGATTTCACAGCCCCTGTCACTCTGCAGTGTGGGCACAATTCCTGCCAGGCCCCCCTCAGCCCTCAGGGCAGAGACACTGAGCAGCAGGGACCCCTCCGGCCCAACCGGCAGCTGGCAAACGTGGTGGAACTAGCCAAGCCGCTGAGTTTCCAGGCAGCACAGAGAGCAACATGGGGCAGAGTGTGCGGGGAGCACCAGGAGGCTCTGAAGCTGTTCTGTGAAGCGGATCAAACTCCCATCTGTGTGGTGTGTGACAGATCCCAGGCTCACATGGTGGTGCCCTTACAGGAAGCTGCCCAGGAGTACAAGGTACAGAGTGGCTGTCCAGAGTGATGGGAAATAACATTGCATTTTAATTACAGGCTAACTTCACTGACTGTTACCAGCCACAGATGTGAACCAACCAGTGTGAAGCAGTGGTCTCCAGCCTTTTAAAGTATCACTTTTTGAATTTAAGTGCAATCCAGGATCTACCTCAAACCCAAATGCCCTTGCCCCACCTCCTTTGTGACCCTTTTCCGAGGCCCCGCCTCTGCTCACTGCATCCCTTCTCCCTCCCTCATCTTATCTCCCTTTCATCAGGCAGGGGAAGAGGGTTGGGGTGCAGGAGAGGGTTCAGGCTCTGTAAGGGAGTTTGAGTTCAGGGGGCTCAGGGTTAGAGAAGGGGCTTGGGGTGAAGGAGAGGTACATGACTACAACAGGGATTCAGGATACAGGCTCCAGCTGCACACTGCTTACCACAGGTGGCTCCTCTTTGGTGGTGCAGTGGGGCTAAGGAAGGCTCACCCCTGCACCACTCTCAAAAGCAGCCTACAGACTCCCTCTGTGGAGATAGAATGCAGGGTGGGAGAAGGAAACAGCTCCAAGGCAAAGGGCAGGAGATATGCAGCAGCAGGGAGAGGGGGCAGCTGATTGGTGGCTGGTTGGTGACCACTTCTGTAAAGCCTTCATGATCCAAGAGATGCTGTAAAAAGTAAATGTTCTGGCTTTGTGGAAACTTATGTCAAGTCTTTACAGATACCTGATGTGGGAAATGTTTCTCTGAGGCTCTAAATCCTGAAACCCAGCCCTCACTGGTGGCAGGAAGGGTGTTTGCACTAGGGAAGGTGTTAATAATCAGAGAGGTTTAGATTGCAGGAGCTACAGGTCACTCTGTCAGTGAGCTGCCTTAGGACTGGAGAAGAGGAGGTTACAAGCTGTTACTGATTGGATGAGCAGGAATAATAATCTGTCATTTGCCTTATAGATCCGCAATGACATCTGGGCCCCGCACAATACCCAGCATGGGAAAGTCCCTGCTCTGAGCAGATCGCAGTCCAGTTAGACAAACTGTGGGAAGGGAAGGTGGGGCAGCAAGTTGCTCATAGTCGCCAAACACATCAGGGATAGAGTTCGGTCCTGAACCCTAGTCCAATTGTTAGACTACACTGCTCCCTGTCCCTCAGCATCACTGAACAGCAATGAAGTGTGGCTGTTAGGAGAGAAAGATGCCTTGATAAAGCCCTAGGCTTGGCAGGGAGAAGAGGTTTCCCACTGGAATGCTGAACTTCAGGGCTGCTCTGTGAGGGGTTAAACTCTGATGCAGCAGCTGGCACTAGATGAGGTTGCTGGGCTGGATGCTGTGTGGGGCCCCGAGCACCTTCACTCCACCCATAGCAGGGTTTCAGGAAGCACAGGTCTATGCCAGGCAGAACTGGGATTCAACTGGATTGTAGCAAGAGTTCAAACTGGTTAACTGATGAGCTAATGTTTATCGGTGCCAATTACCGGTTAAACTCCCCACTGCCCCAGAAGTTCCCACTTGCCTCTGGCAGCTAACGTCAGTCTGCAGCTGCTGGGCGTTCCCATTGGCCAGCAGTTCTTGTGGCCACCGTGGCAGACCTCGCAAGAGATCCCTGGCCCCAGGAGAGCCCATTTCCGCTGCCAACCCTGCCTGTCAGCAGGTTAAAAAATACTGTCACTGATAAAATTGTAATCGGTTACGTGATTAGTATTATTAACCACCTGCATCATTCTTTATGAAGGTGCCACCACCGATCTGTCCCCCATGCTCGTAGGTGTCCTGCTGCATCCGCAATCTCCTCCTGTGTATTATTCTATGGACAAAGCCATGTCCAGGGCTGAGTCCCTGCTGGACAGGGGCAGAGTTCCACAAAACTGGGACTCTCTTAAAGGCAGACAAATAGGCTCCCAACATCTAATGTGGTTTGCCCTCGTGCTTATTTCTGTTTCTTCAGGAAAAATTGGAGACTCATTTGAAGACTCTGAGGGAGGAGAGAGAAAAGCTGCTGAGAAGGAAAACAGCAGCAGAATGGAAAAGCCAGGAGTTTCTGGTAGGTGCCTGTGGCTATGGACCAGCAGGGACTGGCAGTGGAAGGGCTGAGTTCGGAGGCAGACTCCTGTGTGGCCTTGTTGAGGTTGGGCTTGTTTGTGTTTCTCCTGGATCATGAATTGCTGGGTGAGATCCATATGTAAAAAGGCCTTGAGCATCCATGTCCGTGCATGAGTTAATGTCCATCCTTTGTGGCTTTCCCAGACATCTTCCCCAGGTGAGCTGAATGTGCCCCTGAAGGACTGTCTGCTCACTTGGTGTATTAACATGTTTGCTTCTTTTTCCTTCCTGGGTATCTCTGTCAGGCTGGTGCTGAGTCCTGCCCCCTGGTGCTCTGGATATGAATTCCCAGAGCCCATGAATAACAAAAGATGCTGCCCATGACAGACATGGGAACATCCCTTTCAGAGGGACACGGGGCACAGGAGATGCTAGAAGAGACATATCTGCCTAGTAATCACAAAGAGTCAAATGTTGCAAATTTTAGGGTTTTCCAAGAAATTCTCCCTATTGCGTGCTCAGCTCCCTGTGAAAGGGCCATGAGCTCCATCCATGCCCCTGACCAGCCCTTTCCCTGATTTCACACAGAAATGCACCCAAGCCAAGAGGCAAATGATTGTAGCTGAGTTTCAGCAGCTGCTGCAGTTTCTGGAGGAACAAAAGCAGCGACTCCTAGCCCAGCTGGAGCAATTAGATGAGGAGATTGGGAGGTTCCAGATTGACACTGTCAGGAACCTCTCCGTGCAGATTTCCCGTATCAGCGAGAGGATCGGGGAGCTGGAGGGGACATGTCAGAAGCCAGTGAGTGAATTCCTGCAGGTGAGACCGAGGGACAAACATCCCAGCTCCTCACACAGTGAAAGGAGGCTCCTGAATCACACGTGCTCGGTCCCAGTTGTCAGATCTCAGTGTAACACTTTGTGCATTGCTGCCATGTGAATGACTCTTGTGCTTTGTAGAGTTACAGGCACAGATCTATTAGAGATGGCAAAGCCCCATTCACTCAGGGGATCCATGTTCCTGGGGCCAAAGCAGGGCCTCTCTTCCCAGGTTTGCAAAATCCCTTCTCAGAGGTCCCTTGTGTGTGTCCAGTGGGGCTGAGATTCTTTTCTGTGTCTTTTTTTTTTCCTAGGACATCAGAAGAACCCTGAGTAGGTACGTGGCTCTCACTCCCTTCACACTGCACAGAGCAGGGAAAAGGCTTGGAGCAGATGTTAGCACCACATCTCCCCAGAGCTCTACAGCCAGATGTTACACATAAATATCTCTGATGCATTTAATTCGGAGGGTCTCATCCTCGCACTTTAGTCTCTGGAATTCCCCATTCAGGGCACAGTCTGACCAAGTGTTTCTTAGAGCTGTCACTTCCTTGGGGATTGGTTGCCACAGGACTGTGGGGTGGAACATGGGCCTGTCACTGCTGGGCACTGAGCATATTCAGCCCAGGACAGCAGGGATCAAGAGTCTGTCCCACTCGAGGGCTGTTTGGAGACCTGTGTGGAAGGAGCTGGGTTGAGGGGAGCTGGTGTCTCAGTCTAATCCCTAGTGGACAGATTCCTTCAGCCCTTCACATGGGAACCTCCTGTCCCTCAGCATCTGCAGGCCAAGGAGTGAGTTGGCCATGGAGACTCTATTCCCCTTTACTCCCCCAGCCAGTCTCCCCAGGCCAGAAGTGAAGAACAGAAATGGGATCTTTGAGGGGAAGGTTGCATGGCCATGGGATGCGTTGCCCCCGCTCTCATGCTGGGAGAATTGGAGGAATTCTAACACCAGGTCTGTTAGAGCTGAGACTTACTAGCCAGAACTTATCAGCAGTAAACGACATACAATCACATTGAATTGTTTCTGTCCAGGTGTGTGATGGGGCAATTCCAGCTGCCGGAAGAGATTTCCCCTGAACTAGAAGAACAAGTCAGAGGTTTCTCCCAGAAAACGATTGCTCTATCGGAGACTCTGAGGGAGTTCAAAGGTACCTGGAAGGGATGGATGAGGGGAAAGCAGTTCAAATATCTGTGACTTGAATCTGGAGAATGATGGCCACATCAGTCTGCTCTCCTTAGAGACACTGAGCGAACAGACCCAACTGCTTGCAGAGAGAGCCAGGGGTTTGCAAACTTTGAACCTCCTGTGACGGACTGGGCTTTGTCTAGGCACAGCTTAGGGCGTCTGTCAGGGCGAATTGCTCAACTTCGGGGCTCCTTACAGTCCCCAGACGGGTGACCTCTCCAAACACGCCACAAACCAGTCCCACAGAGCGCTTCAGCTTCCTGCCTGAAGCCTCACGAGCAAAACCCCTCCGGCACCACAGCAATATCCATTCCCCAGATGGCCCCAGGCCTCATTCACAGGTGGGTGGTCTTAACACCCCTTCCCACCTATCCCGAACAAGTTCTGTCCGGTTCCAAGAAACCAGCCACAGATCCCTGGTCATCTTACCCTCTGGATCTTACCCAGAAATCACGCTGAGCCAATCCTTTAGCGTCTAACATCTAAAGCAAAGTTCATCATCTAATAAACCATCTTGTTAGTCTTTAAAGTGCTACATAGTCCTGTATTTTGTCTCAGCTACAACAGACTAACATGGCTACATTTCTATCACTATTTAACATCTAAAGGTTTATTACTACAATAAAGAAAAGCATGAGAGTAAGGTTGTTAAAGGATAGTACATTACGTACATCGAATCTCCCGGTTCTCGATGCAGGCTCTAACAGAGATGTTACAGCTGCTGGCTTAAGTCCTTGTTGCGCATCCTAGGGTCAGGATGGGTCCACAGTTCTTTCCGGCCCTTCAGTCCCTGCACTGCTGCCTCTAGGATGAAGTGCTGAGCTCAGTACCAAGATGGAGTCAGCCACATGGCCTATTTATCCCTCCTTCCTGGTCTCTTCTTGGCTACAGCAGGTCACCTGGCCCATGGCCTATCCCTGTGTTCCCTGCTGGTAGCCCCTAGATATGAGTCATCACTCTTGAGGTGTGTCCTTGGCCTATAGAGGGCTATTGTTCCAGAGCTTTGCTTGTTAGCTTTGCCCATAGTTCAGCCACATATAGAGAAACATTTGGTATCCACACAAAGTACATGCTTATAACTTCACATACCAACATTATACAATCACATGAATAGCATATGTGAAATCAGAAGTAGGCTTCTATTTGACACCTCACATGGCCCCCCTTTGTGCCACCTCTGGTGCCAACATTTCGCCATGGGTGCAGCAATGATCTGGCTGCTCCCCTCAAAATCCAGTGTGACGGTGCGTTGGGGGTCCCCCGTCTCCTGCACCCCGAAATGGCATGAACAGACTGTACCAGCCGGTGGAATAGAGGAAGTTTATTGCCTCTCCAGGATACAGCACAGCACAGATGTAATCTGGTCACAGAGCTGGGCTAGGATGCCTCAGGCCCCCTTGAGATGGGGGAGACTGGGCCCCTAAACTCCAGCCCCTTTCCCTAGCCTGTCTCCTCCATGCTCCCAGACAGCCAGCGACTAACTAACCCTCTTCCAGCCCTGCCCCCCAGCCAGGGCAGCATTCCACCTTCCTTTGTTCCTCTCCATGGGGGGTGTCTGGCCACTGGTTTGCATAGTGACTCATCCTGTTTTGCTGGGTCGTGGTACCCCCGGCAGCCAGTGGGGGTTACCCCAGAGCCAGCAGCTGGGCCCCCACTACGTCACAGTTCTCCCCCCTCCGAGAGCGAATTGAGCAGGGTCACTCCGCTCGTGACCTAGGGAAGTTCGGGTCCTCTGCGTGGGAACCCGCCCTGGGGACATGGGTGCTCCCCTTGACTCGGGCCGGCCGTGGCGAGGCCCCACATGAGCTGGCTTCCCTCTGTCCACTCGTCGCCCCGCTCCAGGGCGACTGGCACAGGCCTGTCCTCGGGGGTCACACCCACCCTTCCGCGCGCCTTGATCTCTGGCCAGGGTCTCTCGGGCCGGGGCCATGAGCCCAGTGAGCCTTCTCTGGACAGCCAGGGCAGCTTCCACCCCCGATGCTCCATCCAGGGAGGTCTTCCCTTCCCATAACTCTCTCAGCAAGCCCAGAGGGTCCTTTATCTGGGGTAGAGAGCCCCAAGCCGCTTTCCTACTGTCTTGGGCCTTCCCGCCCCTCTGGCAGGAGTCACAGGACCGGCAGTACCGCTGCACGGCTGTAAAGATTCCCGGCCAATAGAAGTGCTGGAGCAGCCTCAGCCGGGTGCTACGGATCCCCCGGTGGCCCCCAACGGGGACATCGAGGGGCAAATACAGCAGCTTGAGGCGATACTTTCGGGGGACGACCAGCTGCCGCTGGACCCTCCATGCCCTCACCTTCCTGGGGTGAAGCCATTCACGGAACAGGAGTCCACGCTCCTGCAGGAATCTCTCCTGGCCACCTCTCCCCCAGGACTGAGCTGCACGGAGGCCAGCCTGGTCCCTCAGCCTCTGCAAGGAGGGGTCTGCCTGCACCTCAGCCTGGAATTCAGCCGCTGAGGTAGGGATCGGGACCTGTTCCCCACCTTTGCCTAGGTCCGGAGTCCCAGCCTGGCTGGACCCCGTGTCCACTGGGATGGGACCCTGAGGACGCTGCCAGGAGTCCTTCCCTGGACTCACGTTGTCAGCCCCCCGCTGGCTCTGGCTCCGGGTAGTGACTAGAGCCCGCTGGGATTCATGGGGCCACTCCTCTAGGTCATTCCCCATCAGCACCTCGGTGGGCAAGTGCGGGTGTACCCCCACTTCCTTGAGGCCTTCCTTCGCCCCCCATTTCAGATGCACCCGGGCTACAGGCACCTTAAACGGGGACCCATCTATGCCCTTCAGGGTCAGCTGCGCGTGGGGTAGTATCCGCTCCGGGGCCACTATGTCGGATCGGGCCAGAGTCACCTCCGCCCCCATGTCCCAGAAGCCCGTCACCTTCCTACCATCCACCTCCAGGGGTATGAGGCACTCGCTCCGCAGGGGCCGTCCTGCCCCCACCCGGTACACAGAGAAATCCGCCTCCTGAGAATCAGACCTCCCAGGGGAGGTGCACTGAGCATCCTTCCCCTCTCTCTGAGCTGAGGTTTGCCTGCCAGCCCCTGCCTCTGGGGCAGCCTGCCCTTCCTCCCGCCCCAGCCAGTTAACCCTGGAAAGTCCCCAGTCCTGGGACCTGGTGCACTGAGCCCTCTTGTGGCCTTTTTGCCCACAGCGATGGCAAGTTAGGCTTTGGGCTGTCTCTGTCCAGGCCCTGGCTGGTTCTCTGGGGCGCAGACGACCTGTTCCTTGGTCTCGCCCCGTAGTTGACTCCCTCCGTCGCTCAGCCGAGATCCGGTCTCTGCACGATTCCCTTTCTGTCCGGGACTCCCGTTCACACCCGGACCGGCTCTCCGTGAACTCGTCCGTCAGCCTCCCGGCCTCCTGGGGGTTCTCTGGTCTCCGGTCCTTGAGCCACAGCCTCAGTTTGGGTGGGCACGCTTCATAGAACTGCTCCATCAGGACCAGCTTGAGCAGCTCCTCTGCGGTCTGGGCTCCGACTCCAGACACCCGCTTGCGGCCGTATTGCGACAGGCGGGAGGCCAGATCCACATAGGTCTCCCGTGGCCCTTTCTGTACCCCACGGAACTTCTTCCTGTACATCTCGAGGGTCAGCCCGAACTTGTGCAGCAGGGCCTCCTTGACTCGGCTGTAATCCCCTGGCTGTAGGTCCTCCAGCTGACTGAGAACTCCGGCCGCCTCTTGGTTCAGTGCGGGGATGAGCTCCTGCAGCCAGTCAGCTGGGGGAACCCGTTGCAGTCCACAGGCCCTCTCAAAGGAGCTGAGGAACCCGTCTATGTCGCCCACGTCCTTCAATTGGGCCACCACGAGCCTCTCCAAGCGTCTGGCAGTCCTGGGACCCTGGGGCCCATCCGCACTTGGCGCAGCCGGTGCCCCGCCAGTTCTCCGCTCTGCCATGGCCAGCTCATGCTGCCACTGCCTCTCTCGGTCCTGGCGGTCCCTCTCTCGGTCCTCTACTTCCAATTCCTTGATCCGCAGCTGGATCTCCAGCCGCCGTAGCTCCGCTGGGCTGGCCCCTGTCCTAGATGGGCTATGACTTGCAGGCCTCCCGGGAGATGCTGTCTCATCTCTCCGTTGGGTTCCAGCGCTCCTCCCCCTCTCTGAGCCTGACACACTCTCAGGGGGGGTCTGGCTGCTTCCCCTGGGGACAAGATCCTGGCCCTGTGGCTGGTCATTATCTTCCAGCTGGGCAATCAGCTGGGCCTTGGTTGCTTTCTGCGCAGGCAAGCCCCTCTCTCTGCACAGCTCCACCAGCTCTGCCTTCAAGAGTCGGGCGTAGGCCATCTGCCCGCGGGTCCCCTCGGTGCAGACTCACCAGTCTAGTGCTGCAGCGCCCCACGATTCCCAGGAACCGCTTCGCTCTGTCTCCAGCATGCCTGGCTCCAGGGCTCTTGCTTCTACAGCGCCTTGTCGCTCGCCGCTGGAAGCTCCATCCACGGGGTGCAGTGCATCCCACTTCTGACACCAGTGTGACGGCGCGTTGGGGGTCCCCCGTCTCCTGCACCCCGAAATGGCATGAACAGACTGCACCAGCCGGTGGAATAGAGGAAGTTTATTGCCTCTCCAGGATACAGCACAGCACAGATGTAATTTGGTCACAGAGCTGGGCTAGGATGCCTCAGGCCCCCTTGAGATGGGGGAGACTGGGCCCCTAAACTCCAGCCCCTTTCCCTAGCCTGTCTCCTCCATGCTCCCAGACAGCCAGCGACTAACTAACCCTCTTCCAGCCCTGCCCCCCAGCCAGGGCAGCATTCCACCTTCCTTTGTTCCTCTCCATGGGGGGTGTCTGGCCACTGGTTTGCATAGTGACTCATCCTGTTTTGCTGGGTCGTGGTACCCCCGGCAGCCAGTGGGGGTTACCCCAGAGCCAGCAGCTGGGCCCCCACTACATCACATCCAGTAACGTGACACCTCCCATTCAGAGATCAAAATGGCTAATGTTATTGTGATAGCAACGTGTTCCAACACCACAGCTTCAGGTTATGATAAGAGGCAGTAAGTGAATGAGAAAACAAGTGGGAGGGGGTGAGGTGGGAAGACTAAATCTCATTTACTGCTTGTCTCTCCTGGGACAGGTGTGAGGCTGCAGGGATATTGGCTCCATTGCTGGGAGGTGCCCGAGTGAGAGAGGAAATGAAAGTTTCAGACTCTTTCATACTAAATACCTGAGTGTGAATTTGTCTGGTTGCTAATAGAATTGAAACGCAGAGTTCAGCATGGGGACATTATTATAAATAGGAGAGCCTGGAATCTCACCTCTCTTATCCCTTCCCCCACCAGACACTCTGCCCTCTGCACTGGTGAGAGCAAGAGGAAAATCCCTGGGAGCTTTCAGACAAGGTGAGTTTGCTGTTGGAAATTCTTTAAGTCATGTGAGAATTCCTGTGAAAACATCTTCATGGGATTGTCATTGAAGTTACTAACCAAACCCAGCGACCATGGTGCACAGAGCCCTAAATCACCCAGTGATCACTGAGGAGCCCCAGGGTGCTGCATGGGGACCTGTGGACATTTGGAGAAACACTGGTCTATAGGTTTGTGATGCTAAAGGGGTGAAGTTAAAGCACAAAACGGACAGCACCTTCAGGCTCAGATTTCACTGCTCAGTCAGTTTCAATATGGGGTTGGTTTCAAACAATAAATAGGTTGAAAGGCTCCTTCGCCCAAACTCCCTCCTAGACCCCTCTATCTGTCCTGCATCCCAAACCGTTACCCCAAGCATCTTCCTCCTCCCAATGCCCGTCCCGGATCCTCCATTTCCTGCATTTATGTCATGGAGAAGTGCAGCTCTCAGCCACTCCCCTTTGCCCCACTTTCTATTTGCCCCACTCCCCCCCCCCCCCCGCCATGAAAATTTGGCCCACCTCTTCGAATGGATACGGCTCAGTGAGAGCCAATAATTGAAAGCTGAAGCCAGACTGTTTCAGACTAGAGAAGAGGCACAAATGTTTGATAGGGAAGCGGATTAGCTGCTGAAACAAATGAACAAAGAACAGGTGGATTCTCCCATCTCTTGATGTCTTCAAATCACTGGGGGACTTCCTAGAAAATACACTGTGGGGAAACAGCTTTGTGCCTGGGTAACCGGACTAAGTGTAATGGCTTGTGCCACTGAGGGGGTCAGACTGCATGACTGAGGATATCTTCTGCTCCCGTGAATCTTAAGATCTCATCCTGCTAACACTCAGCACAAGTGTTTAATAATAAGCACACGTATTTAATAATAACACCACCATTCAGATGCTTAACTTCACTGATTCTCTGTTGTGGAAAGGGTTTATAACGTCTCTGTGAGATGAGAGCAAAGTTTGTGCTGCAAATCTGTGAATGAATACTAAGGGTTTTAAATACAACAGCCGGCATTTAACTTATGTCCATGTTCAGGCAGGTGAATATGTGGCTTATCAGAAACACTGGGTGCTGAGAACTAAATCCCATTGTTGGAGACACAGTAATCTTGTAACTCAAGCCAGGTACGGAGAGAAATTAATATGGATTTGGGATCTAACTCCCGTACGCTGTTCATAGAATATCTAGACTAAAGCTTTTGTCCACAGTGGCAGAATCTAACACTTGTCACGTCACTAGGGACAGAGTTTGGGGAGAATGAGGGTGTGGAAAGGATTAAAGCCCCTTCTAAAATGTCTCTAATTCACCTTCTCCCCCTGCCAGGCTGCAGAACACCCATGTCTGTCTCTAGCTCAGTTCCCAGCCTTCAGAGCCAGGGACAGGAAATGGTCGTGGCGGAGCCGGTGAGCTTTGAAGAGGTGGCTGTGTATTTCTCTGAGGAGGAATGGGCTTTGCTGGACTCGGGCCAGAGAGCCCTCTACAGGGATGTGATGCAAGAGAATTATGAGGCTGTGAATTGGCTGAGTAAGGATTTTTGTCCCCTTGGGTAACAGAAGCTGGGTGGGCTCTGGAGCAGCTGGGTTGGGTTTGGATCAGGATCATTCATTGTCTTTGCCCTCAATGTCATGAGTATCTGCCCCAATAATCCTGGCTATTCTGTGAAAGACTGTCCCCTCCGTGGCCCCTCCCAGAGAAAGCAGGTTGAGGGACTTAACAGTGGAGCTGCTCTTCCCACAGCTAAGGTCTCACTGCGCTTCCCCCCCTATGTTGCCCATCTTATGCCTTGACTGGAGGTGTGAGAAGAAGGGCTCAGGCAGGAACAGCAGGTACTAGAGGTCTGGCTCTGGATCAGGGTCTGGCTGATCTTAGTGCCTGCAGGTTCCCCTGGTGGCAGTGGGCCGAGCCACTGGAAGGTGGGTGCAGTTCCCAAAGTCCTTTCTGCCTGTAGCTAATCTCTGTGACATGCTGTTCTTGCCAGTGAGAGGGGCTGGATGCTGGGGCTGAGGGGAGGGTGGATGAGGCAGTTCACATTCTGTGAGTATTTTGTCCACGGTAGCTCTGTAGTAGAGATAGGTGAGCAGAGCTCCTCTTGCATTTCAGGCACAGGCTGGGCCTCCTTTCAAAAGTTCAGCTTCATTCTCTCTGGGGCTCTCTTGCCTCTGTGTGCAGTGGAGATAAATCACATCATCTGTGTTGTGTTTTTAGAGTGAAATATCTTTGGGTAGGGACTTTTTCTTCCTGTGTGAATATCTGGCTTCATGCTCAGGAGACCTGTGATCAGTTCTCTGCCCGTCACAGTCTTCCTGTGTGACCTTGATCAAGTCCCTTAGACTCTCTGGCTGTGTCTAGACTGGCAAGATTTTGTACAAAAGTGGCCGCTTTTGCGCAAAAACTTGCCACCTATCTACACTGGCTCCTTGAATTTGCACAAAAACACTGACAATCTAATGTATGATTGTCAGCGTTCTTGCACAAATACACTGACGCTCCCGCTCGGGAAAAAGCCCTCTTGCACAAATGCTTTTGCGCAAGAGGGCCAGTGTAGATAGATTAAAAACTGTTTTGCGCAAAAAAGCCCCGATGGCAAAAATGGCCACCGGAGCTTTCTTGCGCCAAACCGCGACTAGGTTGGCACTGATGCTTTTGCACAAAAGCTGTGGGTTTCCGGGCGGATGGACCGGGCTGTGAGGGGGGCTGAGTTGTACCCTAGAGAGTGCAGCAGAGAGCTTAGCTGCCCTGGGGAATGAGCTGGGCCATTCCCAAGGTGGGGGAGTAATGCATCTTTACTGCAGGTGAGTGTGTCCTGGGATCTTGTACCAGCCAGAGCCCAGTCTCTGCAAGGTGGGGAACAGAGCCTCTCTGGGTCGGTGAGTCGGATCCTGGCTCTGAAAGCAGGAATGGCAAAGACCTTAATGAACAAGATCAGCACTTGGCTTTTTGCTCTTCAAACAGCATTTCCAGTCTCCGAAACTGATGTGATCTCCTGGGTGGAGCAAGAGGAGGAGCTGCGGGTCCCAGATCCTCCGAGCTGTGAGGAAGGGGAGATCATCAGCAACACCCAGACAGGTGAGCAATCAGATAAACTGACTCAAACCAATTTCTGTCTCCTTATAGCAGATGTAACTTGTGTGTTTTCATGAAGTCTGACTGACTGTTCAGCTTGTCTTCAACTCCAGTAAGAGTGTGGTGGGCGAGGAAAGGCTGGGTTCTCTTCTCTGTGGAAGGGTTGTGAAGGAGGACAACGAACTCAGCTCATGATAATTTGACCATTATTTGAGCGTGTGTCCCCTTTTCTATTCCTCTTTTAGAGTTTCCTTGCAGTTCATCGTGGAGAATAACTCCTGTGTGGATCATTCCTCTATTCCAACAGGTGACGGGACACTGACTGAGAACCATGAAAAGAGTCTTCAGCAGGAAGGACTGGAGCAAGTGTCTCCATGTGGACTATTATTGAGACGATCTGAAGGATATGTTTTCCAGATACGTGAGCAAGGAGAGAGCTGTGAGAGTCAGCATAGCCCAGAAAAGCAGCAGGGAAACCATCTAGGAGAGGGACAGGGTAACTCCAGGAGCACAGGGGAGAAAAGAAACACAGAAACCGTCCAACAGGAAATCCCCCATCAACAGTCACCCTGCACGTGTAGTGACTGTGAAACTCTTCCTGAACATCAAAGGGTCCATACGGGAGAGAAGCCCTTCAAGTGCTCTGACTCTGGGAAAAGCTTCAGTGAGCACTCACACTTTACAAACCATCAGAAAATACATACAAGAGACACACCCCATAACTGCTCTGACTGTGGGAAAAACTTCAGTACAAACTCACACTTGGTTATCCATAGGATGGCTCACACAGGAGAGAAGCCTTTCAATTGCTCTGACTGCGGGAAAAACTTCAGTCGGAAGTCAAACCTTGTTGCCCATAGGAAGAGCCACACAGGAGAGAAACCCTTCACTTGCTCTGACTGCGGGAAAAACTTCAGTAGTAGCTCAAGCCTTGTTGCCCATAGGAGGAGCCACACAGGGGAGAAACCTTTCAATTGCTCTGACTGCGAGAAAAGTTTCAGTCAGATTTCACACCTTGTTAGACATAGGAGGACCCACACAGGGGAAAAACCCTTCTACTGCTCTGACTGTGGGAAAAGCTTTAGTAGTAATGGAGAACTTATTACCCATTGGAGGATCCACACAGGAGAGAAACCTTTCAATTGCTCTGACTGCGGGAAAAGCTTCAGTCAGAAGTCAAACCTTGTTGCCCATAGGAAGAGCCACACAGGAGAGAAACCTTTCAATTGCTCTGACTGTGGACAAAGCTTCAGTTTCAGCTCAGACCTTGTTAGACATAGGATTACCCACACAGGAGAGAAACCCTTCAGCTGCTCTGAGTGTGGGAAAAGCTTCAGTAGAAGCTCACACCTTGTTAGACATAGGATTACCCACACAGGAGAGAAACCCTTCACTTGCTCTGACTGCGGGAAAAACTTCAGTAGTAGCTCAAGCCTTGTTGCCCATAGGAGGACCCACACAGGAGAGAGACCTTTCGATTGCTCTGACTGCGGGAAAAGCTTCAAAAGAAACTCAGACCTTGTTATCCATAGCAGGATCCACACAGGAGAGAAACCTTACAGTTGCTCTGACTGCGGGAAAAGCTTCAGTCACAGCTCAAGCCTTTTATACCATAAGAGAACCCACACAGAAAAGAAACTTTTCAATTGCTCTGACTGCGGGAAAAGCTTCAGTCAGTGCTCCTGCGTTACTACCCATCAGAATACATACACGAGAGTCGCCTTATAAAAGCTCTGATTGCAGAAAAGGCTTCAAACACAGGTCAGACTTTGTTAAAGATTAGACAGTCCACAGAGGGGAGAAAACCATTCAGTTATTCTGACTGGGAAAAGCTTCAGTCAGAGCTCAAATCTTCTTAGCCTTTGGAGGACCCACAGAGGAGAGAAACGTATACCCTGAGTTCCCTTTAAGTTGCTTGGCTAGGTGGCTGTGGTCCCAGAAGACCCCCTTGGGGAGGGCCTCCTGGGTTACTGATCTGGCCACTACCAATCACCTTTCTGCTCTCTGGGGCTTCTCACCACCCGGTCCTGCTGGGGCAGCTCCTTGGCCAAGGCCCTGAGCTGAGATGCCTGCCCCCACCCCCGTCTCTGAGCAGCGGTACTGATGCTGAACCTCTTCAGGTCTGAGGAGAGAGCAGTTTAGGGCCCAGCTTCCTGGGATCGGGCTCCCCAAATGGGATCAAACCCCAAAGAATGGGGCAAGCCCCATTTAGCAATGAAAGGGGAAAGTGCACACCCATTGCTCCCATAGGTAGTAATTGTTTACACTAGGCTTGATAGTAAGTAAAAGTGGTTTTATCAAGTACAAGCTGTAGGATTTAAGTGGTGATAAGTGGGAACAGGCAGAGCAAAGCAGATTATAAACTCAAAGGTAACAAAAAATGCTTTGTTAA
The DNA here is from genome assembly GCF_052426305.1 of Pelodiscus sinensis. NCBI lineage: Eukaryota > Metazoa > Chordata > Testudines > Trionychidae > Pelodiscus > Pelodiscus sinensis. The sequence continues at coordinate 31,647,691 of NC_143070.1, forward strand.
TGCTCCACTGAAACTTCAGTACAAACTTTTACAAACTCCCCCTAAAACCTCTTTTCCAGCTGCCCCTCCAAACCAGGGCTCTCCCCGACCCTGGGGTCTTTGGCTCCTTCCTTCAGATGCAGCCCAGCCAAAATATCAAGTCCTCCAGGTGGATGTTATTTCCAAATAACGGCTTGCTGTGTAGACATGCACTGTAATTCCGAAATAAGGCTGCTGTGTAGATGCACCCCAAGGGTCACTGACCAGTGGCCTGGGCTCCCCATACTCAGGAATCCCAGTGTGGTTTCTTTGGTCCTAAGTCCGGCGTCTGAGGGCTGCAGGAGAAAGACCTGGTGTGGACAGGGAAATCCCAATGAACCTCCTGGCAGAGCGTGATTGGTCCCATCTCAGAGCCCTGGTTCCGTCTCTGGGTATAGTTCCTGCTGGGCTTTTCTGGACCACTCCAGATCATTTGTTTAGGTGAACTTGTGTTTTTGTTTTAGTACAATGACATAGTTAAAAAGTTCTATAATACAGACATGTAACGAGGCAAGAAATAAAGCAGGTTTAGCCACTGCAGAAGAAAAGGAGTAAGTTTATTTATTTCCTAGATTCTGAGGCTTAAAAGATTTCCTTATGTTTCACTCTTATAAATGTGAACGTGTTGAATAACCTACCCTGTGTTGTGGGTTTTCTCTCTCTGTGAAGGCCTTCAGGTCATGCACTTTGATCTCTGGTGAGTTAGATGTGCAGACAGCACAACACAAATGAGAACTTACCAGAATAAAAGCGGCGAGGAGTCCTGTGGCACCTTATAGGCTAACTGAAGTGTTGGAGCATATGCTTTCGTGGGCAAAGACCCGCTTGGTCAGATGCACTTCAGTTAGTCTATAAGGTGCCACAGGACTCGTCGCCGCTTTTGCAGATTCAGACTAACATGGCCACCCCTCTGATAATTTACCAGAATGTTCATTGTATTTTAACCATATGCTAGCCTTTGCCACAACTTCTGTGTGCAGTTTAAGCAATGACAATGGTCAGTATCTCTCAGCAGTGGGGCTGGAGCAAATGAAGATGGGGGGGCATGACACTTGCCCTGACATTGTGACATCCCCCACCTGCCCTCTGGAGATGCCCCTGTCTGCAGGTTTCTATTCTCCCAACCAAAGCCCTCCAGGCCAGGTACAGCTGAGCTGGACCAGCTACAGCCTGGCCACCGGGCTGCTATCTCAGTGCAGACCTACCCAGAGTGATTCCTTTTGATTGGTAGTCTCTCCACTTTCCAGCCCCCCATGTGTGAGTGCTGCTCTCTAGGGGTGCTTGGAAGAGTTGGGCTGGGGGCAGGGCCGGCCCGAGCCATTCTTGCACCCTGGGCAGCGGGCGCGTGCTACATGCACGCTTCCGCCCCATGGTGGCAATCTATGGGGGCACCTGATGTGGCGTCCCTTACCACTTCAATCAGGTGCTTCCATAGGTTGGCACCCATGCCTTAATCTGGCCCTGGCTGGGGGTGCAAAGTGCCAGGCAGAGCGGGGTGGGGTTTGTCTTTGTTTCTCCTTTGCCAATAAAGCAGACGGTTAGTTTGTCCCACTCGTGAGCTATGTCTACACTCATGCCTTCTTGCGCAAGAAAATGTCCACACTGCCCTGTGTGCTCTGTGCTTTTGTGCAAGAGCGCCCATGGCAGTGTAGGCGCTCTCTTGCGCAAGAAAGCTTTGATGGCCATTTTAGCCATAGGGCTTTCTTCCGGAAGAAATCCCTGCCGAGCATCCACACTGCCCTCTTGCGTAAGAGCTCCTGCGCAAGAGGGCTTACACCTGTTAAAAAAGAGCGTAGCTCTTGCGCAAGAAGCCCTCTCTTACCACGCCATACTGTAAATTTCCTTGAGCAAGAGCTGGCGGGCAGTGTGGGCGCTCTATGGATTCTTGCCAAGAACGGCTGTACTTGCTAAGAATCCACAAATGTAGACATAGCCCTGGTGTCCTTTGTCCTGCAGTAACTGGCTCCTACCACCCCATGGCTGCTGCCGGAGATCCCCAGCTGGGAACCCCTCTCCTGATCTGTGGGGCTTCGGTCGTTCTATGCAGGAAACCCAGGGCTGCATTAAGGCATGGGCTAGCCGGGCAGCTGCCCGGGGCGCCTGATATAAGGGGTGCTGTGTGCCCCTTACAGCTGATAACTGCCATCAGGCACCACGTGTCTGTATCACAAGCTGCAGCAGCTCCCACCAGCCACCCTGCAGTGACCACCCAAGGCAGGGGCCGCGTTAACCCCTGCAGCGCTGGCCAGAAGCACCCTTCCACCCGCGGCTGCGGGACCCTGCTCGGCCTGCTCCCGGCGGCACCAGGCTGAGCACCAGTGGCAGTGGCCAGGCAGCAGGAGGCATGTGCCTTGCTGCCAGCTCGCTGCGCCTTCTCCCACGTTCCAGGCGGGGGCTGGGCCATGCATGCGCCCTTCCCCAACCTAGGGTGCAATTAAGCTGTCTGCCCAGGGCACTGGAATGGCTTGTTCTGACCCTGAGGAAACCCCCTCCGAGGGGGAAGCAGGGATATTGCTGTGGTGTCCCTGAGAACAATCAACCCACTTGTCTGTTGACCCAGGGGACAGCAGCCAGTGGCTAATTTCCCCTTCCTCACCTGGGCGGGGACAGGGCTGGGAGTGAGGGTGTCCTGTTTCTCAGGGAGCTCTGACCACTGGGCTGGGACCAGACTTGGCAGAAATCTTTCCCAGAGACACACAAGCTGGAGAGATGTTTGTGGGGAAGCATTTTGTAAATGTCGATGGATGTAAACGGTTCCTGCAAGTGGGGGTTTGAAGCTTTCATTTAAAAATTTCCTCTGTCCTGTTGTTTCTGCTCTGTGGTGTTATCCCATTTGTCTGCCATGCAAATGGTCTGTGTCAAACCCAGGTGGAAAGAGCCCCCCTTTTTCTCCATTCAATTCCTTCTCTGCTCCCTCAGGCCCACTCCTGTCTCTCTCTCTCAGCCCAGCTGCTTTGCTTTCTGCCCAGGTGTGTACCCTTCCCTGGCACTATAATACCATGGGAAGGGATCCTTTGCCAGCTTCTTAACTAGTAGCTCATTTAGGGCATGTTTACACTTCAGGGCAAAAGTCAAACTGAGATACACAAATAAGTAGCTGAAGTTGTGTATTTGAAGTAGCTTAACTTGGCTTTTGGCAGGAAGAGACCTTTCCCTACTCTTCATGAAATGGGGGTTACTGGAGTCAGAGTAGGAAGTCTGCCAATTTGTACTTAATTTGAAATAGCAGCTTGCTGTGTAGACAGGCACTTTATTTCCAAATAACACTCCAGTGTAGACATGCTCTTATTGTCCCATCACAGAGCTGATGCTGAAGGACAGGAAGCTACAGAGTGCTGAAGGGGACTAATCAGATACTGAAGTATTTTTTTTCCCTCCCCTTTCTTTGTTGGGGGAAATTTGCTTTTGTTCTCCTATGAGGCTGGAGATGTCAGTTAGTGTCCTCCCTCCTACTAGAGAAATCAGAGACTTTTCCTACCTGAGAGCTGGAGAAAGCTAAGACTGAATGCCATGTAACTAACGGGAGGACATTGTCTAGCATGGGAGTCAAGTGTTTGTCTAGTAAACAGGAGTTCTTTGGTTCAACTCCCAGTGGTACCTTGGTGTAGCCTTTGCTCACATTTTCTTATGTCTTCCTGGGACACAGAGGAGTCCTCCCCTGGCCACCCATGGAACTGCTGGTTCAGGAAAAAGCTGATTGGGGAGGAACATTGGGAAGAAGGAAACCACAAGCCTGGAGCGGGTACAGAGGCTACTGTGACTGGTACTGGCAAGGCAGGGCTCTTGCTGCAATTGCTGGGACAGAAAAGCCAGCACCACATGCCCTTGTGATTCCCTCCTGTGGGTGGGGGGTCAGCACCCAGAGATCCTGCAAGTGCAAAGCTCCTACAGCTATAGTAGCTGCTTCAGTGGGGCAAAAGGCCTGGGCACAGTACTTATAAGGCAGTACTTGTGGGAGAAGTGCTGAGGTTGTGTGTTCAAACCTCCCCTGGAGTAATGGTTTCTACTCCCTGCTGCTCTGGCCCCTTCCAGTGAATGCTGTGTTTCCAGTTCAGTGGAGGGTCTTTGTTGCCCATTTTCTCCTCTTGCCTTCAGCCATTGGAGAAGCTCATGAACAGAGACAAGCTACTTTGTCCCATTTCCCACTTCTTTTCCTGGGCTGACCCAGTGGCTGAAAGGGGCTGCGGCTGCTGACGGGGTGGGGAAGATGTGCAACAGGACCCTAGCCACCCAGCATTCACTCTGATGAAGCCATAATATGTGCAGTGGGAATTTTCACTTATCCCATCCTCTGGGGTGGAATCCCAGCTCCCCCAGCGTTCACTGCAAGGCCTGGGTTCCCAAACTGGGGCGGGGGATGCCCCCCGGAGTAGGCATGAAGAAATTTCAGGGGGGGGGGAAATGAGGTGACCCAGCTGTTTTTTTCTTTTGTTCCTCAACTTTTGCTGCTATTTTGGATATTTGCTCAGTTTCTTTGAGGCAGTTGCCAAAGTAGCTCAGTTGGGAGAGCATTAGACTGAAGATCTAAAGGTCCCTGGTTCAATCCCGGGCTTTGGCAGAAACCTTTGCCAATATGGCATAGTCTGTTTTGGCATCTCTCCATCTCTGGTAAGCAAACATCTGCAGTCAGAGTTCAAAGCTGAACCAAGAGGCAGGAATTACATCATAAAGATGATCATATTTCAGGGATAGAAACTAGAAAGGGGATTTCATGACACCTCAGAGGTTGTTGACACAGGAGAACAGAGCTCTTGGCTTCAGCTGCTCCCAGCCTTGCAACTCTGTTTTTAATTCCATGCCCCCAGAAAGGAACAGTAACAGAGCCTGCCTAGGACTAATTCTGAGGCTTCCCCATACGAAGGACACACTATTTCTGTTTTCTTAGACTGTAAGTTATTCAGTTGATTTTTAAGCAATTTCAAAATAGTTTCCAAGTATAGACATGCCCTTATAGTCCTGGTCTTCACAACATCCGCTGGCAAGGAGTTCCACAGGTTGACTGCACTTGTGTGAAGAAATTCTTCCTTTTGTTTGTTTTCAACCTGCTAATATCATGGCACACCCTTAGTTCTTCTATTATGGGAACAAGAAAAATACCTTTCCTTATTTACAGTCTCAACAACAGCCATGATGTATAGACCTCTATCTTATCTCCCCTTGTCTCCACTTTTCTAAGGTGAAAAGTCCCAGTCTCTCCTCATGTGGCAGCTGATCCAAACCTTTCAGCATTTTTCTTGTGCTTTTCTGAAGTTTCCAATGCCAAGGTATATTTTTGGGGGGGCAGGGGATAAGGCAACCACATTTCCAGTCAGTGCTCAAGTTGTGGGCACCACGTGGATTTATAGAGATGTAATATGATAGTCACTGTCTTCTTGTCAAGGCCTTTTAAAATAATTTCTAACATCACATTTGTGGCTGCACATGGAGTGGATGAGATCTCTCCAGCTGTGACTTCTTGTAGCATATTCGCTTTCATTTAGTATGTGTGTTACTAATTGTTTATACTAACTATGGCAGCTGATTCAAACTTTCATAATTTTTGTCGTGCTTTTCTGGACTGTTTCCAATGCCAATGGCAGCTGCCTGCATGAAGCCCTCCCCCCTCCTCCACTCAGGCTCTTATTTCCCCAGGCACCTGACATCTGCAGCCTGTGCAGGAAAGGAGCTACCTGGGAAATGTGCTGGGGTGTTGGCCAGGGCTCAGCCAGGTGAGTCTCCCAGCCAGAGCCTGCCTCTGGCACCCCAGCCCCTCCCTTCCCATGCTGAAAGAGCAAAGACTTGGCAGAATTCATGAATATAGAGGAGGCTATTTCCCCTGACTGGGAGCCCAACCCCGGCCGCAGCAGTGGAAGTGCTCAATCCTAGCCACTTGACAGACACAAACCTGCAGTGTTGGCTCAGCTACACTAGTCATCCCAGGTCACTTTCTCTCCCTTTCAGGTTGTGGGTCTGTTCTTGGAGAAGGCGCATGATGCCAGCATAGATGCTCCCCAACACTTCTCCCCTGGCTGCACCCTCAGGGCCGGAGATGTGGACCTGCCCCTCTGCATCATGGGGGATGCTGCCTGCCCTTTGCTCCCAGGCTGATGAAGCCCTAGACAGGACACGTTGCCTAAAGCCAGGAATGTATCCCAGGTGACAGCTCACATTTTCCTAGGTCCTCCTGGGACACAGAAGAGGCCTTCCCTGGCCACCCATGGAGCTGCTGGTTCAGGAAAAGGCTGATTGGGGAGGAACATTGGGAAGAAGGAAACCACAAGCCTGGAGTGGGTGCAGAGACTGTTGTGACTGGCACTGACAAGGCAGGGCTCTGACTGCAATTGCTGGGACAGGAGAGCCAGCACCACATGCCCTTGTGATTCCCTGAGGGGGGTCAGCACCTAGAGAGCTTGAGGGTGCAACCTCTGCAGCTCCTGCAGCCATGGAGAGTGAGGGTCTGTGGGCAGCAGGTGCTTCTCACTTGTGGTTTCCTTCTTTCTAAAACTCCTCTCCAATCAGCCTTTTTCTGAACCAGCAGTTCCATGGGTGGCCAGGGAAGGCCGCTTCTGTGTCCCAGAAACACATAGGAAAATGTGATTAAAGGGTGTCAAAAGGGACCACTGGGAGTTGAACCCAGGATCTCCTGTTTACTAGACAGGTGCTTTAAGCCAACTGAGCCATGGTGCCCTCCTCAGGGAGTCTGGTGAAACTGTTCTATTCCATGGTCCCAGACAACATCTTTGACTGCCAAAGTGCAGCCAATCCCCATTTCCCTCCAATCCTGGGGGTGTCTGGCTCCCTAGGCACAGAAAGCTACAGCTCAGTCGGCAGAGGCTCTAACATGCTCATCTCCCCCAGCCGCTGGGGCTGTAGAATGGCCTTTGCGGTTTGGCCCAGATGTGGGGAGGGAAAAGTACAACAAACATTAATCAGCTGGCTTATAAATCCCTTGGTCCTAGGGTTTGGGTTAGAGCCCCAAGGAGGGGGCCTGGCCTTCTTCAATTTCCTCCCTTCCTGAGGGCACAGAATTAACAAGAGAAGATTTCTTAACCCCACAGCAATCAGAGTTGGCCAAGGAGTTAGCAACAAATTTTTTGTCAACATTTAAGTAGAGGCAAGGAAACCCTCAGGGGTGTTTCTGTGTGTTTGTAGACCGAGGTTCATTCAAGTGGTTTTTTTTTTTTTGTGGACATGCCCCGACCGCAGCCCTAGAGACTCTGGAACAAAGAAGACACATGAGAAGAACCCAACTTTCTTCCTTTTGCTGTGACATGGATGGATCTAGCTCAGGTTTCACTCAAGGGGTCCATCTGCATGTGAAGTACCTGTGTCGGGATAACATATAAATGTATTAAAAATGATTCCCCCAAGTGGAAGTGACTCCCCATAATTTGTTCCCCACAACTTAAAGTGTTTAGATTTATTATTATTATTATTATTTGTTAAAATTGTTAAATGTTTAGATTTATAATTATTGCCCCTCTAGAATATAATTTGTTAGGAATGTAATATTAGGTCATGTAACTTAAAACTGTTAAAAATATAATACCATGTAGCCAGAAACAGCTCTTCTCTCTGTGTCCCAGGGCACACTCAAACTTATTGTTACACAATTGACGCCCATTCTCTTCAAAGCATTGTGAAGCAATTAACCCTAATCGCAAAGTGAAACATTGTAACTATAACAGTAACTAACTCAGCACTCAGAGAATGTTTTAAGAAATGCCACCCAGAAACCTGTGACTTTTTGTAACTACAACTCTTGTATATGTAAAGTTTTTATTATACAAAATACTGTATGGGAAACATTAATTAGGGAATGTATGTAAGAGAGAGAGAGTGCTTGGACGATGAATGAATGGTTTTGAGAGGTGCCAGCCTGAGAATGCAGCAACAAAGGGCTGAAGAAGGCGTCAGGTGCCAGGGCAACCAAAAGGTGTCAAGTGGAGAAAACAAAGTACTGGAGGCCCACCCTATGAGATCACTGATGAGCACCTGACAGCCACCCTGAACGTGATGCAGCAATTCCCATAGACTGGCATAGGAAGAAATTCCTATAAGAACTGGACTAAAAGACTATGGAGTCAGAGTCCAAGGTTCTGCTGCCAGCCCACCAGGAGCTTCAGATGCGCATCTAATCAGGACTTCGCTCCCCACTACCCTCACTTGTGTACAGAATACCTGGCCAGTATTCTGTCACAAGCAACTTCCAGGCTGGTAACTATAACAACTACACAGAACCTGGATGAATGATTGAATCAATGTTTATATATATATATATATTTATAAGGGTTAAGTAGTGATAGGAATAAGTAGTTAAACAACGTTGTTTGCTTCTATCTTTTCTTTATTCTTTATTATTATCTTTACAATAAATGTGGCTTTTTGCCTTATCCCCCTCATAAGATCCTGCTTGCTTTTATTGGTACAACACCTGTGACAGCACCTGTGCGCTTCTGCCCCTCATCAGCAATGCCATATACTTGGGGGAGCACGTGCCCCGAGACTTATAGAAGGGACTACCTGGACTAGCCACCCTTAGTCAGGCTCCCTTCGATAGCTCAGCTGGCAGAGCAGAGGACTGTAGTGTGTGCTTGGCAAGTGATCCTTAGGTTGCTGGTTCAACTCCAGCTCAAAGGAGTGATTGTTTTCCGCCTGGCCTTAGCAGAAGGCAATCAAGGTGGTTGCCTTGGGTCCATGTCTTCGGAGCTCTCCACTGCAATTGAGAGAAAGATTGTGGGTACAAGCTGCCAATCACATTTCTTGGGCTGCGCAGGTTCTCTACACACAAAAGTTCTTTTGGAACAATGGCCGTTATTCCACAATAACACTGCAAGAGTCTACACAGCAATTCCGTTATTTTGAAATAATTCTGAAGTAACAGATGGCTTATTTCGACTTCTGCAAACCTCATTCTACAAAGAATAATGCCTGTTCCAATTAGCTATTTTAAAAAAAGGCCTGTGTAGCTGCGCCACTGCTGCTAGTTTGAACTATCCCCTCCCCGGGGCCATTCTAAGTTATTCTTCCTGGGGCTCTAAATCGAGGTAGCTCGTCTACACTGGGGAGCCTGCCTCGGACTATTCTGAGGTTTCCCTGCAGTGTAGACGTGCTAGTTTGAAATAAAATATTTTGTAATAACTATTCAAGACCAGCTTATTCCAAAATAAATGTGCCGTGTAGTCGAAGCCAGAAGGAGGGAAGCCAGAAGTGCAGAGGCCAGCCTGAAAACTCAGTATTCCATATGGCTACACACAGAGATTTGTAGCTCAAAGCTGGAGCTGCTGTGGAAGGAGGTGAAGCTACAGAAGCTGACGGGGGACAATCAGCGGGTGGAGGGTTATTTTTTCTCCTCCCTGAGCTGATGTGGCGAGAACTGAAGAGAAGAAAATCCTCTTCCCTTCTCCTCAGAAGATAGAAAATGCAGCTTGTTCCTCTCTCTCTGGTTCTACTAAAGCTGGATCCCAGGGCTAGACATTTTCTTTCTAGAACCCTGGTGAAAGCTGAAAGTGAATTGCTTGTAGACTTAGAATGTGAGTTAAAGAAGGGCATCACCTAGCATGGGGCTTGAACCCATGACCTTAAGATAAAAAGTCTTATGTTCTCCCAACTGAGCTAGCCAGGTTCCATGTTGCAGTATACCCCCATCACAGGGCCATCTCTCCAGTGACAGGTAAAGAGGCCTGTTTCAGGATTTCTTTTAGCACAGCAGCAAGGGGCGATGGAGGAAAATCAACTCCCTCTCCAAGCTTTGTTCTCACGGCACCAAGTGCGCTGCAGAAAAAGCCCTTGTGTGTTAAAGGGCATCGGGGAGCCCAGAGCAGAGGGATCCCCTCAACACACAAACACAGTCCCAGCCCCAAGACTCCCCCCATCCCGAATCCTGTGCCCAGACTTCTCTACCTTCCACATCCTCACCCCTGTCTTGCACAAGAGAGCGTCCACACTGCCATGAGAGCTCTTGCACAAAAGCACAGCGTGCATGTGGAAGTGTGGACGTTTTCTTGCGCATGAGTTGTTCCACAAGAACCCTTGCGCAAGATGTTCTTGCGCAAGAAGCCGCGAGTGTAGACATAGCCTTAGAGATATATCTGAAAGGAGATGTTAATACAAAGTTATAGGAGAGTGATAATATTGCAGGGAATTATCCACAGTTGTCTGTATATGCAAATATATATGCAAATATCTTCTTTCACACTGATGGGCATGAATACAAAGATTAAGGCAAGACTACACAACACATAGGCCCTATGTAAATCAGTTCTGCTGATGTTAATAAAATTCAATATTTTCCCCATTTCTAACCATATGACAGCAGTTTTAATGAGCAAGGGCAATCCAAGAATTTAACTACTAAAACACATCTCAGCAGAAATTGCAGAAGAGGCTCTTGCACAAGAAGGAGCTGTCTACGCTGCCCCTTCTTGCGCAAGAAAAACGCTTTTGTGCAATGCCGTTACATCGATTACCTTTCAGGAAGAACGGCATTGCACAAGAGGGTTTTTCTTGTGCCAGAAGGGGCCGTGTAGATGCTCCTTCTGGCACAAAAGCCTCTTCTGAAACAAATGGTGGCTCATTAGGTATGTAAATGATGCTCAGCGATATTCCATGCTTAGCCTCATTTGCATATTACTCACGCAAAAAGCTGCGAGAGTAGACATAGACCTAGGCAGGTTAGGCTGAGATGGGAGGAGGCGCCGCTGGGGTTGAGGCTCCTCAGTGGTGCCTTGGCAGGGACCAGGGCATTGCAACCACATTGGGCAAGGTCAATGGCAGCACCTCCAACCTCTGGGACATCTGTGGCCTTTGCTGCAAGGGGACACAAAACCAGGTAAGGTTCCCCCCTGATGCCTAGATCCCCCAAGACCCAGCAGTCCCAGCTTGCTCCAACACCTTCCGTTCTCCCCACCCTCTCCCCTGGCCACACACGGCACTTCTTGGTGTGTGTCAAGCCAGGCCCTGCAAGGAGCCACCAGGGCAGGAACCAGCCCTTGGAGCTTGGCTTGCACCGGAACCGGCAGTTTCCCACCATGTCTCCTTTTAGAAGAGGTGACTTGTTCCCCTTCCTCTCACCTCACGTCTCCCTTGTTTTCAGTCCGTAGCGCTGCCGGAGAGGGAGCTTTCCCAATCTCCATTGGTATTTCCTGGGGCTTTGTGTAGGTGGATTGGGCTTGACCATCTTCTCTGCTGGAAATGCCTCTTCTTTGGAAAGCAGCTCCCAGGAGCTCATGGAACTTCTTCTTCTCAGCTTGGAAAAGGGACAAGCAAGGGGCAACGGGACAGGGGTTTATGTGATGATGACAGGGGTGCCAAAAGCAAATAAATTATTTTTTCACCTACTTAAGAACCAGGGTGACAGAATGAAACTGGTAAGTAACCAAGTTAAAGAGGAAGCATTTTTGCACCCAGTGGAACTCCTTGCCAGAGGATGTTGCGAAGGTGAAATCTACAAGAAGGTCCAAAAAAGAACTGGATAATTGAATGCAGGAAAGGTCAATCAATGGCATTTAACCAGAATGGACAGGGCAGGTGTCCCTAGCTGATGTATACCTGAAGCTGGGAATGGAGGGATCACTTAATAACTGTCTGTCCTGAGGATTCCCTCCGGACAATGAAATTGGCTGCTGTTGTGAGAAAGGATCCTGGGCTAGTTGGACAACTGACATGGCCCAGTCTGGCTGCTTTGATGTTCTGTTTGGTTTCTGTTCTTGTCCCCTCTGGGCAAGAGAGACTGGACACCCCCCCCCCCCCCCATCCTGAAGTGGACAGAAAATGGCCTGTGAAAGGCTAGTGTAGGTGAGCAAAGAGACTTGTTTTATGTGTCCCTGATGGTCTAGTGGTTAGGATCCAGCACTCTCACTGCTGTGGCCTGGGTTCAATTCCCAGTCAGGGAAACCAGCTGCAACTTTCCCAAAACATGTCCCTAGTCAATCTTCTTGCCACATGTTACAACAGCTGAGACCTACAATGGGGCTAACCCTAACCCCTCCCCCTTGGCTGGGCACTGCCTGGATTCAGGCCTCCCCAGTGCCAGCCTAAGGGCTCTGGAGAGGACAGGGCAGCTCCAGGGGCAGAGTCCTTTCTTCTGCAGTAGTTCAAACCCAGCCCCTTGGTTTCAACTAACTAATATTACTCCTCATTTTTTGCCCTCTGTGCCTACCTCCCAACCTCAACATACCCCAACACATCCCCTTCCCTCTCCCCCTCCCCCTCCCCTTGCTGGTAACACAATCAGGACTTTTCCCTGTTGAAAGAACAAACTCTCTGGTGTTTATGTGGGGAATGTAGAACTGGGGAGGGGCTGGGGAAAGACCCTGGGAGCGGGAGGGGGCTGGGAGGAAGGGCTAAGGCTGGCACCTTCCTCTGATGGTCCCACTGCCTCATGTCAGGGGCCTCAGCAGCAAGAAGCAGGTTCAGAGGAACATGAGCTGCTGGGCCACTGAAGCAGGCCCCCAGCAGCAGCCTCTGTGCAGGGCTCACACGCTCCAGGCCTCCCAGTCATATTGAGTCTCCCCATGTGGCTTGGGCTCCAGAGCCTGCCCCCCAGCTGGTGCCTTGAGGTAGCCACTGCAGCAGCAGGAATTTGGGCATCAGGTCCCTTGCTTTCCGGGACAGGAAGCCAGGCCCAGGCCCTTTTAGCCACTGGAGCTGTACAGGCTGGAGCCTCCCCCTACCAGATCTCTGCCCTGCTTCCTGCAAAGCTCTCAGCCTTTTGCTTGTTTCTGCTTCCCTGTCCATAGCAGGCAGCTAAAGGAAGGGAAGTGACCAACCCAAACACCCCTGTGGCCAGCATGGGGCTTGAACCCATGACCTTGGCGTTATTAGCACCACACTCTAACCAACTGAGCTAGCCGAACAACAAAAGTGCAGCTCACCAGTGGCCCTTTCAAGGAAGGCGCCTCACGCAGCTGCAGGGACGTCTCTGCAGCTGCCAATGGCTCTTCTCTGACAGGGCCACTAGCGACTCGCTATGACGTGGGCTGGCTAGTCCAGCTGGTTTGAGGGTTGGCCAAGGTGGCTGGCGGCCGGCAGACCCAGGACAAAGAGAAGCCGGAATCTCTTGCTGCCAGCACCTTGCCTCCCAGCTTCTTCCCTGCCAGCAGCAGCTGCAGCCCCTTTCGGCCACTGGGTCAGCCCGGAAAGGGAGGCGGGAATGGGGCCTCAGATTCCAGGGTTCTGAGTCCTGAGCGCTGCCCTTGACACCAACCTCCCCTCACTCAACTGGGCCAAACTGGTGCCCCAGTTCATGCCCACTGGGACCTGCTTTACTTGGTTTCCTTCCACCCAGAGCCCCCTTTTTCAGGGCTGCAAGGAGCATCTCTCGGATGCTTTCTCATATCCCAGCACATATCCAAGGGCCATCTCTCCAGTGACAGGAGATGGGGCTGGTTTCAGGATTTCTTTTAGCGCAGCAGCAAGGGGCAATGGAGGAAAATCAACCCCATTTGCAAGCTTTGTGTTACAGGAGGGGTGTGAGCTGTGGAGCCCACCCTTCAGAAGGGGCATTTCGGTTCACCCAAGGGCAGCAAGAATTCAGGCCCTTAGGCGAGTGCATTGGGGACAATGTGTGAGCCGTCCGATAAGCATTTTCTGCTCCTATTGGGGAAGGCAGCTGGGCAGGACCAGCCTGCAGCCCATGTCTCTTTCAGCCCCAGGTGCAGGAGGTAACAAGAGAGGAGAGGAAAGTCCATGACCAGAGCCTGCTCCCAGCAGTCTGGCCCTGCGCAAAATCTACGCATGATGGAGCCTCTCCCAGCAGGGCGATGGCCTGTTCTCTGCAAAGTGCTCAGCTGTTTCATTTTTTTGCAGGCCAATTGTCTGTGTCCCTGGTGGCTTCATTTACAGTTTCCACTCTTTACATTTGCATCCCTTTTTGGAAAGAGGGTGCAAGTGTAAACATACCCTACGTAGCGAGAGTTGGCCTCCGTCAGTTGAGCCTGGCTATGTCCCTACTTCAGGAACCCAAAGGGAGCAAAGAGCAGAAGTACTGGAAGCTGGTGGGGTACACTCTGAATTTGATTTAGTGAGTCTTATTTGGACTTGCTAAATCAAACTTCAGAAGATTGATTGTGGCCATTCCTCCCCTGCTGAGCGCGGTTCTTGTTCTTCTGCACAGAACAGCCCATGGAGACCAAAGACCTGTCAATGGGCATTCAGATCACACCTGTGTTGAGCAATAGAAACCAGACACAGCAGGTTTGAACTTGTTTCAGTTGTGAAGGGTTTGCCTGGCTTCCCTGCATTAACACAGGAATTGTAGTAATTTTAGGAATCCTAGCACAATAGAAATCCAGAATGCGACACAACCAGAGATGCAAAGCTTTCATTGAAATTGATCAACCTTCCAGGGAGCACTTGACCTGCAATTAAACACTTTACCACCAAGCTATACCCCCATTGCACTTATGTGCTTACATCCAGTGTTAGGAAATTGGCTGCAGGCAGGACTTTCTGCAGGAGCAGGTGGTGCCTTGCACACATGGTGGGGGGAGGACGGCCCTCTATGGGGTCATACATCTGCGGTGTCCCTCAACCTATGATCAGCATGACGCGTCACGATAGCGCATCATCCCCTGTGCTCCCGCCTGCCCCATGTGTGTTGCAACCTCACAGCACTCACCTGATGTTCCCTCCCCGGTGCCTGAAGACATTTGGGAGGCCTCCTGTATCTGGGGGACCGGTTCTAGGGTGAGGGTCACAACGTTCCAGGAATCCTCCTTCTCCTTATCCTGGAACTGCTGGTCAGCAGGTTTGTCGTCCTGAAGCTGCGGCCGCTGCTGCCCAGGTGTCTCCATCCCAGACTCCACAACTGTCCCTGTAGACAGGGGCTCCCCAACCCCCAGGACTAGGTCCAGTTCCTCACAGTATGCATGCAGAGTGTCCGGCAGCCACTTCCCTGCCTCGCCCTTTGCTGCTCTTGAACTTAGCCCAAGAGCCGAGAAACTATGCTCACCCACTCAGAAACCTCTGGGACTCCTCTGCCACCCAATCCCTCATGCCACAGAGAGCTACAGAGCTGTTTCTACCCCCACATCACCCCCCCTGATTTTAGTGAATCGGACAAGAAGTTATGCTTTACCCCAAACCCTCAAGTGCACGTCATGGCAGATGTGGACTTCCCTCACTAATTTTCACAAGTGTGCTCAGCACAGGCATTGGTGGTATAGTGGTGAGCATAGCTGCCTTCTAAACAGTTGACCTGGGTTCAATTCCCAGCCAATGCAATGTAGGGATGTAGCATCGCAGATCTTCTACTTTAACCCTGAAAAAACAAGTGGGTACTGCTGCCTCTCACAGCCTTCATTCCTCTCTGAGAGGCAGGCAGTGCTTGATCTTAGCTAAACAGCGGAGAAGCAACCCTGGCAAGAAACACAAGGGCAGATCTTGGTTCAGCTCCTGGGGCCATGCTGAGTGTCTGGTAGCCACTTCCCCTCCTCTCCCTTTGCTGCTCTTGAACTTAGCTCAGCAGCTGAGAAGCTGCACTCACCCACCCAAATGCCTCTGTGACTCCTCTCCCCCCAGCTTCTTTGTGAACCCTCACTCAAGGGTTTCTAGGTGGGAGCTTCTAGGAACCGGCATTCCCATCTGTAGGGTGGGTCTGGGAGCTCACAGCCTTTGGATCCATGTGAGACGCGATCCCAGGGGAACCATCTCCTGGAGCTTCTCCTTGTCCCATGGAGCTCAGGGCAGGGGGACCCAGAGCCGCGGTCTGTATGATGCCAACGTGTGTAACACATGGCAAAGTTTCTCTGTCCTCTGCCGGAGAGGGAGCCAGAGAGCTCCCTTGAGACCACATACAGATGGGGCAGGGTCTGGAGAGGTGAAGCCACTGAATGGAAATAGCCAGGAGAGCAGAGTATCAGCTACCATCTGAGATACCCAAACATGTGGCAGTGTGATGGTCCCATGGGCTACGTCTAGACTGGCATGATTTTCCAAAAATGCTTTTAACGGAAAAGTTTTCCGTTAAAAGCATTTTCGGAAAAGCGCATCTAGATTGGCACAGACGATTTTCCATAAATGCACTTTTTGCGGAAAAGCGTTCATGGCCAAGCTAGACGCACTTTTGCACAAAAAAGCCCCAATCACCATTTTCGCGATCGGGGCTTTTTTGCGCAAAACAAATCTTAGCTGTCTACACTGGCCCTTTTGCGCAAAAGCTTTGCGCAAAAGAGACTTTTGCCCGAACGGGAGTAGCATAGTATTTCTGCAAAAAGCACTGATTTCTTAAAGTAGGAAGTCAGTGCTTTTGCGGAAATTCAAGTGGCCAGTGTAGACAGCCAGCAAGTTTTTCCAGAAAAGCACAGTGCGGGCCAGCAATGCCCTCCTCCCACGACCACGTGGCCCCACATGGGCCGGCCCTGCTTCTGGGAACTGTCTGGACTCAAGCCCACCCCAGTTTCACCCTAAGGATTGCCTGTTCTGTAAAAGCTGCGCCCTGGAAATGAGAAAGCAGCTAAAGTGACTCTGGTGGGACTTGAACCCACAGGCTTTGAATATCTAACTGGGCTCATATTAGCCACAGTAGCGTAGAAGTCCAACGTGCTTTCCATTGCACCACAGAGCCTGACAGACTGCAATGCTTGTTATCTCCACTCTGTGCTTTGCAACATGGCAATTGCAGGGGAAAAGAAAGGGGAGCCAGGTCTGTCTAATTTGGAAGAGCAGATAAGAAGAAGGAGGGGGCCACTGAGCCCCCACCATGGAAATTAAGGGCTAAGAACTGTGCTGTAGCCATCGACCTCACTGCCTCTTGCATGCTAAGAAAGCGCTCTACCACTTGAGCTAATTCCCCTGCCTGCAAGAAGTGCATCTGCCTCACCCACCTTGTTCCAGAGCCCACAACATCCTGGCAGCTGCCCGAGGCTCCTTTCTGAAAGGGCCAGTTGTGGAACTGACACCCATGGGCCGGCTAGCTTGGAGGTTTAGGCCGTGGTGCTCGTATCACACAGACGCATCTTAAGAGCAAGCCCCTTGTTTCAAACCATAACAGGTTCACTATTCCAACGTCCCTGCAAACCTCATGGCGCGAGGAGTGAGGGACATTTCAGAACAGTGAATTATTTGGAACTAAGTGCTGTGTAGCCAGCGCCAAATTACAAAATAAGCTATTTCAAAATTGACTCAAAATAAGCTACACAATTGCATCACTTATTCTGAGCTATGGGATGCAACCGTAGTGAGATAGAGCCCAGCTCTGCCCCCAGCTCCCTGCCCCACCCACCAACGTGCTGACTCCCACACTGCCATGGGGCTGTTTGCATTGGCTTTTCTCTCTGGATCCAGGTTTAAGCCATGGCAGGGGGCTGGGTATGGGGGGATCTGAGTGTGGGAGGGGCAGCATGTGTTCTTCTGGCTCAGCCTTTCCCTTTCTTCTACCCCAGGAATTGCCCTGTTGGAAAGCAAACAGAGGCGATAAAGGAAGGGTGGTGTTGTGATGAGTTGGAGGGCTTTGTGAAGCAATAGAAAGCGTGTTGGACTTTTAAGCTGTAGTGCTCAGTGTGAGCCAGGCCAGTCATTTAAAGGTTGTGGGTTAAAATCCCCCCAGAGTCACTTTAGTTGCTCTCTGATTTCCAGCGTGGCTTTTACAGAACAGGCCGGACCTGCGCCTGTTGCATGATGGGAGTGACAGGGAGCTTGTGATCCCAAGACCTCTGTGTGAGTCTCTCCTGGGGGGGTGGGTCACAGCTCACAGGAGAGAGCCCCTTCTCTCTCCTGGCCACCCATAGAACTGCTGGTTCAGGAAAAGGCTGATTTGGGAGGAGTGTTGGAAAGAAGTTATTTTCCATGGCGGGGGCTCAGTGGCCCCTCTCTCTTCCTACCTGCTCTCCCAAAAGAGACAGACCTTCCTCCCCTTTCTTTCCCCCCAGCAATTGCCAGGCTGCAAAGCAGAGAGTGAAGATATCAACCACCCCCCCCCCAATCTGTCAGGCTCTGTGGTGCAATGGAAAGCATGTTGGACTTCTAAGCTGTTATGGTTAATGAGAGCCCTGCTAGACATTCAAAGGCTGTGGGTTCAAGTCCTACTAGAGTCACTTTAGCTGCTTTCTCTTTTTCAGGGCACCTTTTACAGAACAGGCAATCCTTAGGCTGACACTGGGGTGGGCGTGAGTGCAGACAGTTCCCAGCAGCAGGGCCGGCCCCTGTGGGGAGCCGCGGTCATGGGAGGAGGGCTTTGCTGGCCCATGCCGCAGGGATGTGAGCAGGCTGGGGCTGTGGGAGCCGGGCACACGACACCTGATGGCAGCTGTAAGGGATGCCACACGCCCCTTACATCTGCCATCAGGCGCCCCCATTGGTTGAAGCTCTCCGCAGCTGCCCGGCTCGCCCATGCCTCCGTCTGGCCCTGCCCGGCAGACCCCAGTGAGGGTGGAGGGAAGGGCTGGTCCTTGGGGTAGGGGCTGGGGGTGGTTCTGAAAGGCTGCAGGTGCCGTTAGACCATTTTGTCCCTCCCTGTCTCCTACTAGTGCTGAGCAACACTCAGGCTGTGTCTACACTGCACTGCTCTTCTGGAAAAGATACACAAATTTTGAAACCCAATTTCTGGGGCTTTTCCAACATTTGGCCTGGGTGCACTGGGCAAGTCACACAAGGGAGGCAGCAGGCAGAAACAGCCCAATGCACCAGCTTCCCAGGGCAGGCAAGGCCAAGCAGCTGCCTGGCCTGATTCATCTCATTTCCCCAGGCTGGCACCAAGGGGCATTCTCAGTTCATGTCACTCCCCTCTGTCATATGGGATTTGAGGTCATCCCAGAAAGAGGCTGGTCTGTAGCAGCTGTACTTACCTGGGAACAGCAATGAGAGACATAGCTCTTGTGTTTCTGTCTGGCTTTGAACCAGGGACCTTTTGGGTGTTAGGCAAATGTAATAACCACTACACCACAGAAACACTCTCTAGTGATAGAGCTTGGCTGACTGTTCTGTTCCCATCTCTATCTAACACCCTGCTCTGCAGGGGCGGGGAATGCACCTTGTGAACACTCCACCTCTTGTTCTCATGGAAGCGACTAACCCGAGCTGCCAGCTCCTCATTTCCTCACCAGCCCCTTGAGATTTGTAGCTCAAAGCTGGAGCTGCTGTGGCAGGAGGTGAAGTTACAGAAGCTGACAGGGGACAATCAGTGGGCGGAGGGTTATTTTTTCTCCTCCCTGGGCTGATGTGGCTAGAACTGAGGAGAAGAAAATCCTCTTTCCTTCTCCTCAGAAGATGGAAATTGCAGTTGGGTCTCTCTCTGGTTCTACTAAAGCTGGACCAAGGAGCAGCCCGAGGTGGGCTGCAGCAGCTGGTGTCCCAGGCGAAATGCAGTATCAGCACCCCCTTCTCCCCCCCCAACACACACAGCCATCAATGAGGTGACATCATCATCAGGCACCCCATGATGTCAGCCTATAGCCACAGGCTGCCCCTGGCTGAACTCCATGACTAGACTTTTTCTTTCTAAAACCATGGTGAAAGCTGAAAGGCTTTTGGATTGTGAGTTAACAAAGGGCATGGTCCAGCATGGGGCTTAAACCCATGACGCTGAGATTAAAAGTCTCATGCTCTACCGACTGAACTAGCCAGGCTACATGGTGCACTGTTCTCCATCACAGGGCCATCTCTCCTGTGACAGGCAAAGGGACTGGTTTCAGGATTTCTTTAGTGCAGCAGCAAGGGAGGAAAGTCAACCCTCTTTACAAGCCTTGTTCTCATGGCACCAAATGCGCTGCAGAGAAAGCCCTTGGCTGTGTCTAGACTGGCAAGTTTTTCCGCAAAATCATCTGCTTTTGCGGAAAAACTTGCCAGCCGCTTAAATTTCCGGTAAAGCACTGATGATCTCATGTAAGATTGTCAGTGCTTTTGCGGAAATACTATGCTGCTCCCATTCGGGCAAAAGTCTTTTTCCGAAAATCTTTTGCGCAAACGGGCCAATGTAGACAGCAGAGATTTGTTTTCCTCAAAAAAGCCCCAATTGCGAAAATGGCGATCGGGGCTTTTTTGTGGAAAAGCGCATCTAGATTGGCACGGATGCTTTTCCGCAAAAGCACTTTTTGCGGAAAAGCGTCCGTGCCAATCTAGACGCACTTTTCCGAAAATGCTTTTAACGGAAAACTTTTCCATTAAAAGCGTTTCCGGAAAATCATGCCAGTGTAGATGTAGCCCTTGTGTGTTAAAGGGCATCAGAGTGCCCAAAGCAGAGGGATCCCCTCCACACACACACACACACACACAGTCCCAGCCCCAAGACTTCCCCCATCCCGAATCCTGTGCCCTGACTTCTCCATCCTCCTACATCCTCACCCCTGCCCTGAGCCCCCCCCCCCCCACTCTCATACTCTCCCCAAATCCCTGCCCTGAATCACCCACACTCCACATTTTAATTTCTTACAGGTACTGTCCTATCACAATCCCTCCCCCAACATCCTGCCTTGAGCCTCTGCCCATCCAAGTGGTGGTACCCAATAAAACAGACCCTGTAAGAAATGTGTCACTTTCACCCCTGGGAGCAGCTCAGCCATGCAAAGGGGCTGCCTGGGGCAGGACATTAGCCCTGGAGGGCAGGGGTGGGTGTGGCAGTGACATCACAAGGGCCTTTTGCAGCCCCTCAGCTTATTGGCTAAAGGAGGTTGGGAGGCGATGACCTCACAGAGAGTCCATGACAATGGCCAGGTGGGACAGGCTGCAGGGCAGGGGCCATCTCAGAGCCCCCCCATGGCTTTGCTGCAGGGAGTCTCCTTGAGAGTTGCCTTTGAGGCCTTTTTGGAGCCATCTCCTTTCCCGCGACTAACTGACCTAGAAGGCCGACTTCTCTGTGGAGAAGGGAAGAGCTTCCAAGAAGGCCTCTCGTTAGTGCGGTAGGGTAGTTACCTCAAGTGGTAGAGCACTTGCTTCGCATGTCAGATGTAGCGGGATCGATGCTCATGTTCTCTAATGAGGGGAGAAATTTCCAATTTTTCTTTTTACCAGCAGATCCAGCCAGGGGGCTAAGTGGCTCCAGTAGCCCTCTCCCTCCCCCCCCGCCCTGGCCCCCACTTCCTACTTGCTGTCCCCAAAAGCCAGCCACGCTGGGGCAGAGAGCTGCTGGACACCAGCCCTCCTGGGCCAGACAGTGGCAGGAGCACTGGAGGCAGGTTGCAGATGGGGCAGAATTAGCTGCATTGGAAAAGTGCTGCCTTTGCGCATGAGAGGTAGCAGGATTCACTCCCATCTTCTCCCACCTACTCGCTGGTGCTGAGGGGCTGGCCCCTTTCCTGCCGCCCCAACTCTTATTCCCACAATGCACTTTGTGCAGGGGCCGTTGGTGTTTCTGCCAAGGCGCGTGGCTGGGAGCAGGACTCAGGACCCTTCCTAAAATATACAAATCCCCGCCCCCCACGACCCTCTGTTCCACTCACACTGTCTGGCTGCTGCCCACATGGAACTCAGGGGCCAGGTGGGTGACTTGCCTTGCAGCTGTGACAGCATCAGACCCCTGCCACCCGCCTGCTCAGTGTGGAGACCAAGCCCAAGGGTGGCACCTGGGATGTGTGTTACACAAAAGCCTCTTGTTCCCTACCCAGTCTCCAGCATTGGCTGCAGATGTCAATTTTCATGGGGCTGTAGCTCAGTGGTAGAGTGTTTGACTGCAGATCAAGTGGTCCTTGGTTCAACTCCAAGTGCCCCCTTGGAAAAAGTCCTTTTAGTGGGAATATTTTCCTTTCCAGTTCCATCACACTCTGGCTGTACATTGCTTGAGGTTCTTGACATTAATAAGAACCCTTAAATCAGAGCTACTCAACTTTGGAAGCCCCGGGGGCCACAATGAA
The DNA here is from genome assembly GCF_052426305.1 of Pelodiscus sinensis. Lineage (NCBI taxonomy): Eukaryota > Metazoa > Chordata > Testudines > Trionychidae > Pelodiscus > Pelodiscus sinensis. Next base: position 31,669,473 of record NC_143070.1, read on the forward strand.
TGGCATTTAACCAGGATGGACAGGGAAGGTGTCTCTAGTTAGTGTATTCCAGGAGCTGGGAATGGGTGACGGGAGGGATCACTTAATAACTGTCTGTCCTGAGGATTCCCTCGGGACAATGAAATTGTCTGCTGTCATGAGACAGGATCCTGGGCTAGTTGGGCAACTGGCATGGCCCAGTCTGGCTGCTTTGATGTTCTGTTTGGCTGTTCTTGACCCCTCTGGGCAAGGGAGAATGGACCCCCCCCCATCCTGCACAAGGCTAGTGCAGGTGAGCAAAGAAGCATGTGTCCTGTGTCTCTGGTGGTCTAGTGACTAGGATACAAAACTTTTGCTGGTCTGGTCTTGGTTTGATTCCCACGCAGGGAAACCAGCCTGATGTTTCACATAGACACTGCCTAGTCATTTTTCTCACCTCATTGTCACATGTTACAGCAGCTGTGACCCAAGAGGTTAACTCAGGGCCCCTTTCCCACCACTCCCTCACTGCTAAGACAACACTTGCCATTTTCAGAAGGGGCAGAGCTGGGTGACTCAAACTGCCCCTCCTCTCTCCTGCATGGGCAGCCCTACAGGAAGAGGAAGAGGGGCTGACAGCTCACACTGCTCCTTGCTTCCCTCCTGCTGTTTCACCTCTCAGGGCTTGTTTCTCCTTCCATGTCCATAGCAGGCAGCTACACAAAGGCAAGTCACCGAACCAGACACCCCTGTGGCCAGCATGGGGCTTGAACCCACAACCTAGGTTTTAGTAGCATCAAACACTAAACACCTGAGCCAGCAGGCCCACACGTGCCTCTTTAGAAAAGACACCACAGGCAGCTTCAGGGACGTCTCTGCCGCTGCCAATGGCTCTTCTCTGCTGGGGCCACTAGTGACTCACTGTGATGTGGGCTGGCTAGTCCAGCTGGTTTGAGGCTTGGTCAAGCTCATCTTGCCCTACAGGGCCACTGGCAACAGCTGCTCTCTTGTGTGCTGCTGCCGAGAAAAGTTTCCCTGGCAGCTGCTGAATTAGCTTGGTGAGGAGAGTGTTAAACTGAAGATTTAAAGGTTTTTGGTTCGCTTCCCAGCTTAGGCAGAAATCTTTGTCCCTGTGGCTGAACTGTCAGTTGGACTCTCTGTGGAGAACCTGTCTGCTCCCCCTAGAAGGGCCTTGTCTGCTCTGCTGTGCCTCAGCCAGGGGAGGGGAAAAGATCTCTCCTTAGAGGTGGAGTGAAACCAGCCAGTTAGGGGGCAGCTGCTCCAGTTCTCTGCTCTATAAGCTGAGCTATGGAGGGGCCTTTTGGGGCTGCTGCTTGGTCCAGGTGTCTCTGCCCACAAGGGGCAGGAAAATAATCCTAGAATCATCTCCTGCCCAGACTCACCCTCTTTGAAACAGCTGGTTGTAGAGGTGAGGACAGAGGGTCTGTGCCCATCTGCCAGTAGCTCCTGGGGTGGGCAGGACTTTGTGTGTTGGTATCACACGTGACATCACAATGCCCCAATGCACATGGCTTGACACCCCCTCCTGGAGCAGCAGCAGGCTGGGAGGGTGGCGCGCTGGGATGGAACAGGCTGTCCAGCCGCTTTGGCTCCTGCCACCTGCTGCTACATGGCACCAAATTTTGGAAAAACCTGTACGTTGGACACGTCCCTTCTGCCTCGTAGAAAGAGCATCCACTTCAGACTGGACGTAGCCACTGAAAAGAGCAGAAGGGAATTGAAAGGGGATGGGGAGTGTGGGGAGAGTGTCTCGGGTTGGGTAGTTTGTTGCTTTGGTTAGAGGTGTGGCCAAAACACAGGCCTCGCTGTGAGCACGATTTGAACCTGTGTAGGGAAAGCCTATTGACCTCTGGCCATTAATCAGGTGCTCTCTGGTCTTAGTTGGACTTGCTAAATTGAACTCCAGAAGGTTGACCGCAGCCCTTCCTCCCCAGCTGGGTGTGGTTCTTGTTCTTCTGCACAGCACAGCCCATGGAGACCAAGGACCTGCCAATGGGCATTCAGATCACACCCATGTTGAATGGATGGAAACCCAAACCAGAAACACAACGGATTTGAGCTGGTTCCAGCTGAGGGACGGGTTTGCCCGGTTTATGTGTATTGGTGCCAGAAAATGTTAATGGTTTGTATTCATTTAAAGAGTCCACATATAACAGAAATCCAGGATGCAATAGAACTGGAGCGGTAAATGTTTTTATTAAAGGGAGATTTCTCAAGGGGGCACTTGGACTGAGGACCACTTGATCTGCAATCAAACAGTCTTCCACCAAGCTATACCCATGTGCAAAATATGTGCCTGCAACCCATGTTGGGAGCTGGGCACGGAACAAGAGACTTTTGTGTAACACACATCTCAGGTGGGATGGACCCTAACAAGGAGTTTGTCCTGAAAGCAGCAGAGCTGGGGCAGGACAGAGGTTATGTCTACACAGAAAAGTTACTTTGGAATAATGGCTGTTTACAATAACAATACAAAAGTTTCAGAGAGGTAGCTGTGTTAGTCTGAATCTGCAAAAGCAGCGAGGAGTCCTGTGGTACCTTATAGACTAACTGAAGTGTAGGAGCATAAGCTTTCGTGGGCAAAGACCCACTTCATCAGATGCATGTTTACAAAAGTTTACGCAGCAATTCCATTAATGTGAAATAATTCTGAAATAACAGACGGCTTATTCCAACTTCTGTAAACCTCATTCTACGAAGAATAATGCCTGTTCCAAGTGAGCTATTTCAAAATAAGGTGTCTGTAGATGCTCCACTTCTGCTATTTCAAAATGGCCCCTCCCTAGGCCCATTCTAAGTTATTCCTCCTGGGGCTCTAAATCGAGGTAGCTCATCTACATTATGGGAGCCTGACTCGGACTATTCTGAGGTTTCCCTGCAGTGTAGACGCGCTAGTTCGAAATAAGCTATTTTGGAATCACTATTCAAGACCAGCTTATTCCAAAATAAATGTGCCGTGTAGACGTAGCCAGAGAGTCCTGAGAGATGAAGCTGTTGGTGGGAAGCCAGGAGAGCAGAGGCCAGTCTGAGACCTGAGTGTCCCAGGTCCCCACCAGCAGCCCTGTATGTTGGTCCCATGGTGCAAGAGGCAGCATGCAGGACTCTGAATCCTGCAATCTGAGTCCAAATCTCAGTGGGATATACTGGCCCTGGACTTGCTGCTGTGAGCTCCTTGTGCTGCAGGGGTTTTGGCTTTCTTGCCCTGAGGTTCACCAAGGACAGTTTTACTCCTGTGCTGGGTGTCTGAGGACCACTGGAGCTTGGTTTCCAGTCTGATCAGACTTGTGATTAGGTGCCTGATGCCATCACAGCTGCAGGGCAGGTCACCCACCCAGCCCCTGAGCTCAGCCCATGCTGGAGGCAGCCAGACAGTATGAGTGGAACAGAGGGTCGGGGTGGGGGGTTTGTATATTTGTGGAAGGGTCCTGAATCCTGGCTCCCAGCCACATGTCTTAGCACAAAGATCAATGGCCCCTGCACGAAGTGCATTGTGAGAATAAGAGTTGGGGCAGCAAGAAAGGGACCGGCCCTGCAGCACTAGAGAGCAGCTGGGAGAAAATCCTGCTACCTCTTGCGTGCAAAGGGAGCACTAACCCACTTGCAACTCATCTCTCGTGCTCTTGCCTCCACCAGCCCCAGCAGCTTTGGCTCTATAGGAGACCAAGGAGGAAGAGGGAGGGCCATGGGCCATTTGGGTCCCTGGTTGGCTCCATGCCTGTGGAAAGAGCAAAGGAGACAACCCCACCACTGGAGAATGTGACATCAATCCCACTGCCTCCTGCATGTTAAGCAAATGCTCTACTACTAAAGCTAATGCCCCCACCTCTGAGCAGCTCTCCTGCTCCACCTACCTTTTTTCAGAGCCCACAACATCCCTGCAGCTGCTTCACCCCAGCGCTGAGCAACACTCAGTGTCGGTCTGAGCATCCGTCCTGCTCTGGGACCTGTCTCTGTGGCAGGAACCTGCCCAGGCGGCTCTCGCAGTGAGGCCCCTCCCTGGCAGCACCGAGCAGTGAGAGCTGAGTGAAGGGGGAGGCAGGCCCAGGGGGAGAAGGCTCCATGACTGTGTCAGAGGGAGGCTCTGCCCTGGCCAGTGGGGAATCTCTGCTTCCCCACATCAGGTCACACCACTGAGGACAATGGAGGGAAGAGAAGAGTTTTCCCTGCTCTTGGGGAAAGCAGGCCAGGCCAAGGCCCTTTTAGCCACTGGGTCTGTGCAGGCTGGAGCCCCCTCCTACCAGCTCACTGCCTTTTGTCTGTTCCTGATTCCCTGTAGGAAGCTAAAGGAGGGGTGGTTACCCATCCAAACGATCCTGTGGCCAGCATAGGGCTTGAACCCATGACCTTAGCATTAGTAGCACCCCACCCTAATCAACTGAGCTAGCCAGCCTATGAGACCATAGCCCACAGATGGCCCTTTCAGAAAGGTACTTCAGGCAGCTTCAGGGATGTCTCTCCAGCTGCCGAGGGCTCTTCTCTGACAGGGCCACTAGCGACTCACTGTGATGTGGGCTGGCTAGTCCAGCGGGTTTGAGGTTTGGTCAAGGTGGCTGGCGGCCGGCATGGCGCACTGAGACCCAGGGCAAAGAGGCAGCTGGAATCTCTCGCTGTCAGCATCTTGCCTCCCAGCTTCTTCCCTGTCAGCAGCAGCTGCAGCCCCTTTCGGCCCCTGGGTCAGCAGGGGAAGGGGGGTAGGAATGGGGCCAGGTAGCGAGTCAGGCTGAGGGGGGCAGGCAAAGCTCATCTTGCCCTGCAGGGCCACTGGCAACAGGTTCTCTCTTGTGTGCTGCTGAGGAGAAAAGTTCCCTGGGAGAGAAGTGGCAGCCTCAGAGCTAAGGAAACAGCTTTTAAAGTTGCGGAGTGAGGTGATTCTTACACTGAAAGTCTGAAGGTTTCTGGTTCAAGCCCAGACTTTGTCTGTCAGATACCTGTGTCCTTTAAGGCCCTATGCTGTAGGGATGAAGTTGAATTCAACTTCCTGAAGTACCCATTGTTTACATTAAGTCAGGAGAGCGCTATTGGACAAAGCAGAAGGAAGAAGTTTCCTTTGGCTTCCCTCACTCCATGTGAAATGAGAGTTGTTGGACTAAGAAATCCTGCAGCTCAACCTTATGCAGAAATCAAGGCGTGCAGTGTGGACACGCTCTTTGTTATTTCAAAATATCGCTGCTGAGCAGACGCACCCTGAGGCCGAACCCTTGTTTGGCTCTTGTGTGGACGGCCCAGCTGGGCATCCCGGAGGGACAGTGTCTACCCTGCTGCTCCACCTAGGAGCCAGCAAGTCCTTGCTTGGCCTCAGCCATGCAGCCCCAGTTACCCAGCCCCCAGGTTCTTCCTGACCGCTCAGCTGAGTCCTAAATGAATTTGTGTGACACCCCCCCGACTGCTCTGGGTCGCTTCCTCCCCTCTTCTCACCAGACTCCTTGCCCTATTGGGGTTCCTTCAAGGTGTTTGTGGTCCTCAACACCCTTCCCCTCCCCCACAGGCTTCTTCCCCCCGTCTCCTCCTCCTCTGTGCCTCTTTTCCGCTCCTTGTCCCTTTGGTCTTTCTCTCTTTCTCCTCTCCTCTGCCTCCTTCTCTGACCCCCACGTGCCCTTATTTACCCCTGGGCATCCCCGATCCAATCCCCCATCCCACTGCCTGAGGGATCCTGCTCTCTCTCCCAGTTGGGGACGTGTTCAGTTGCCCAGCATCCATGCCCTGGATGTCCCCTTACACGTCCGCTCCTGTGCCGGCCTCACTCTCCCGCCACCTTGCCTCCTCCTGCACCTGAGCCGTGCTACTGGAGTCCTGTGGCCTGGCCACGCTTTGCAGCTTGCCAGTGACTGCCTTCCATCGCCCCGCCGCTCTTCGTGGCCCGGGGGAAAGGGGTTGCAAGTGAAAAAACGAATCCAGCTGCGACTCCCCTCTAAGTTGCTCACGACCCCTCTAGGAGTCGCGACCCACAGTTGGAGAAACACTGCCATAGACAGAAGTGAAAATAATTAAGTGGGCTTGCAGCACCTTAGACACTAACACAAATATGTAAGATGGGGTATTATGAGCTCTCGTGGGCACAACCCAGTTCAGATGAGAAGTGAAAATAACAACCCTAACCCACCCTCCACCCCACTCCAGGTAACCCAGTCTCTTCCTGTTATTTTTTCTCCTTGGGCCAGTCCTGAGCCCAGGATCACGGTGAGTAAGTCTACACGACATCGTTATTTTGAAACAATTCTCTTTATTTTGAAATAACGAGGCGATCGTCCACGCAGCAAGCCCATTGTTTAGAAATTGTTTCAAAATGACAGGCTTCTCATTCCAGAATAATACACTCAGTGCTCTGTGGGGCTGGACAGGCCAGAGGCTGCCTAGAGCTGAGACCGGCAGCAACCTGCAGGGTCACAGAGATGACGTGACAGACAGTCCACAGGAGGAGCTCATAAAGTCTTATTTGTGTGAGGCTACAGAATCTGATTCCAAGGCCCACAGTGGGATATTCCCTGTCCCCCACCCCTGTCTCAGGGACAGAGGCTGAGCTGTGATCCCAGCCCCACCCGGAACCAGGGTCGGATGATCTGCGCAGAGACAGAGCCTGCCGGGAAAGTGAAGATCGTGGCCTCATTGGCAGCATCGATAAATGCCACCTGCCCCCGGTCACAGTCCAGACAAACCCAGATCCTGCTGGGGACCTGGCTCAGGGGCAGGGGGGTCATAGGGTCAGTGAGAGCCCAGAACTGATCCCCCCACCGCTCCACAGCCCAGATCCTCTCATGAAAGTTATGGATGTTCCTGTCCTCCCTATTTATAGACTTTCTGGCCACCCCCACAGCCCAAAATGGCCCATCCCCCACCTCCACCTCCCAGCAATGTCTCCCCGAGGTGAATCTCTCACTGCCCAGCACACAGGCCTGAGTGTCAAATCTCTCCGGGTTGTCGGGCAGTGGCTGCCGTGTGTCTGCCCATCTCACACGTTTCCGATCCCCAGACAGGACGAGGTCGGGATGAGCCGTGTCTGGATCCAGAGTCACAGTCACTGGGGAGAGAGAATCAGGGTGTGAGGGGCAGAGCTCAGCCCTGGGGGCGGCTGGGGCCATTTCTCACCCTCCCCAGCAGCCCTGTTGTGGCTGGGACAGGCCTGGGCCCCAGGGAGCTGCCTCTGCCCTGGGCCCTGAGACTGAGCCGAGCTGTCACTGCAGCGCCTCAGCCTGGGCAATGGGACCCGCTTCACTGGTTTCTTATTTCCCTGCATGACATTCAGCTCCCAGCTCCTCCTGTTGTGGCTGCTCCATCCCAGCAGCAGAGACACAGTCAGAAAAGTTTTATGCTATGTCTACACTGACGCGCTCTTGCTCCAGAAATATACAAATGAGGTTAAGAGTGGAATATTGCCACGGCTCATTTGCATATCTAATGAGCCACCATTTTTGCGGAAGAGGCTCTTGTGCTAGAAGGAGCATCTACACAGCCCCTTCTTGTGCAAGAAAAACCCTCTTGCACAATGCTGTTATGCCGATTATTTTCAGGAATAACGGCATTGTGCAAGAGGGTTTTTCTTGCACAAGAAGGGGCTGTGTAGATGCTCCTTCTAGCACAAGAGCCTCTTCCACAAAAATGGTGGCTCATTAGATATGCAAATGAGGCTCGGCGATATTCTACACTTAGCCTCATTTGCATATTTCTGGTGCAAGATCGTGCCAGTGTAGACATAGCCTTAGTGGATAGGGAGTTTCCCTCAGGGATTTAAATTGGTACCTGATTGAGACAGGGTGGACCAGGCTGTGAGTCTAGACAAGGGCCATAGACTGTGTCTACACTGGCGCGATCTTGTGCCAAAGCAGCTGCTCTTGCACAAAAACGTGCTGACTGTCTACGCTGGCCATGTGTTCTTGCACAAGTAAACTGACGTTCTACTGTATAAAATCAGGGCTTCTTGCGCAAGAACTGCTCAGGAATGAGCCCTCTTGCACAACTCTTCTTGCGCAAGAGGCCAGTGTAGACAAGCAACAGGAATTTCTTGCGCAAGAAAGCCCTATGGTTAAAATGGCCATCAGAGCGTTCTTGTGCAAGAGAGTGTCTACACTGGCATGAATGGCCTTGCACAAAAGCAAATCTTTTTCCCAAAAGCACATACCCGTGTAAACACTCTCTTCTGGAAGAGTTTTTGCGCAAGATCATGCCAGTGTGGATGTAGCCAATAGAGAATACCTCCAAGGGGGCTAGCCTGGCTGCAGAGAAACCAGCCAATCAGGGGCCAGGAAGGCCTTTAAGAAGAAGCTCCAGGACCAGAGACCGATCAGTGCCTTTGGAGCCCTAAGCCTGGGAAGGCCGGGTGACTGGCTAAGGGAGCAGCACCATGGAGAGCTCTCAGAGCTGACTAGAGACCAGGATGAGCTGCGACAGAGCCCTGAGGGAAGGGAGAGGACACTGAGCCCAGGAGGGGAAGCCCTAGAGGCCCCACTCTCTATCTGGGGAGGGGAGGTGAACGAAGTGAGAGAGAAGAGGGACACTAAGGGTACGTCTAAACTACATGGCTCCGTCGACGGAGCCATGTAGATTTGTTGTTTTGGCAAAGGCAAATGAAGCCACGATTTAAATGATTGCGCCTTCATTTAAATTTACATGGCTGCCGCGCTGAGCAGACAAACAGCTGATCAGCTGTTTGTCGGCTTGCGCGCTAGTCTGGACGTTCCCCTGCTGACATCAAAGCCCTTTGTCGGCAGCCCCAGTAAACCTCATTCCACGGGGAATAATGGGGCTGCCGACAAAGGGCTTTGATGTCGGCAGGGGAACGTCCAGACTAGCGCGCTGAGCCGACAAACAACTGATCAGCTGTCTGCTCAGCGCGGCAGCCATGTAAATTTAAATGAAGCCGCGATCATTTAAATCGTGGCTTCATTTGCCTTTGCCTATATGTCTAATCTACATGCCTCCATCGACAGAGGCATGTAGTCTAGACACACCCTAACAGAGGGCTCTGCCACGGGCCCCTGTTAGGTGTGTACCCCGGCAGGGTGTGATTCACACAGTGTGACTTTGGCTGAGTAGCTGAAAAGGCTTTTTAAAGTGGCAGTGCAGGCACACTCACTTGGCCAGACTGAGGCGCTCATGAGTGGTGAGTGCCACCCTGTTACACTGCCTCTTCTGCTCCCCCCTCATTGAAAGTTTCCTGGCTGTATCTCGCTGCTGGCAATGAACATCCTCCAGTGCCAGGCCAAGGGGCAGAGAGGAAGGGGCAGGATTAGGTGGGGCAGCCCATTCCCAGCCCTGAAAGAGGGAGGCAACCTCAGAGAGAGAGCGTGTCCCCCCTAATCCAGAAGCAGTGAGCCACTCCAATGGGAGAGCCCAGCCTGTCCAAAGCAAAGGCGGGATGTTGGATTATGAGGATGGGGGAGACCCCTGTGTCAGGGTAAAGGAGAGGGGGAGTCAGCCCAGAGGGCAGAGAGCTCTTGACTCATTCTTCCTTAAAAGGCTTGTGACTGTCTATCAAAACCTCAGGGTCAGAGTTAGGGGTTTTGGGTGCTGCTGAGGGAGAGGTTTCTGTTTAGCAGCGTGGGCATGAACTCAGCACCCAGCTTGGTGTCAGAGTCATTTGTTTGACTTCACATGGGATCTTCTCAGTATTTAATGATTTCACTTTTAGATGGGCATGCAAACTGGTCAGAGTCAAATTGATTTTCACTTGAGCTAGAAACTCATAAAGATGTTTCCTGAGAAATCTGTCATCGTTCAAAAACACTCTCCACCTGCAAACTCACCTGGTGTGTATGCGCTTAGGGATTTTCTTCTCTGTGTCTCCAGTGCACAGCGCAGAGTGTCTGGAGGGGCAAAGGAGAAGAGAGGAGGTTTTCTGCTTTCAGATTTATAACTCTGATCTGACCTAGCCTGGCTTGAGTTTTGACAAAAAATCAGGCAGAGAGGCACAAAGACTCACTGGAAACAACTGACCAATGGGAGCTGAGGAATTGGGCTGATGGTGGGGGCAGTGCACAGAGCTTCTCCCTCCCCCAGCATTCAGAGAAGAGCCACATGAAGGCTATGTTTACACAGGCGGGTTATTGCGCAAGAACCCGCAGAGCGTCCATGCTGCCCTCCCGCTCTTGAGCAAAAAGATTTACAGTACGGCGTGGGAAGAGAGGGCTTCTTGCGCAAGAGCTACACTCTTTTCTGACAGGTGTAAGCTCTCTTGTGCAAGAGCTCTTACGCAAGAGGGCAGTGTGGACAGCAACAAGGGTTTCTTGCCCAAGAAAGCCCTATGGCTAAAATGGCCATCAGAGCGTTCGTGCACAGGAGAGCGTCCACACTGCCATGCATGCTCTTGCACAAAAGCACGTGCGGACGTGTGGATGTGTGGACGTGTTCCTGCGCAAGAGTTCTTGCACAAGAACCCACCAGTGTAAACATAGCCGAAGGGAGCAGCCAACAGTTTTGAGAAGTCTGGGGCTGCGACCTGCAGGGAGCCTGCTTTGGGGCCCCATGAGTCTGCTGGCTGAGAGCTGCCTAGTTAAGCATCTCCCAGTCAGAGCCTGCCTCTGGGATCACCTCCTCCAAAAGACTGCCCTAGATTTCAATCCCCTCTTGCCCCAGGTCACCACACAAACCCTCTGCACCCTTCCTCTCCAAGTCACAACTCCCTCCAATATCCTGTACCTCCTCCTGCACTCTTCCCCCAGGCCAGAATCCTCTTCTGCACCCATAGCCCCTCCAGGACCCTGCACTCCAATCTCCTGCCCCAGATCTCAGCCTCCTCCTTCACCCAAACTCCCTTTCAGAACTCGCACCTTCTCCTGCACCCCAGTCCTCCATCCCAAACTCCCTTCTGCACCCACCTGGCTTCCCAGGCACCAAACCCCTTAGAAAACTCCATAGAAACCTGTGGCCATTGGCCATTGGCCACTGACCAGAATCTTGGAGTGGCCCAAGATCAATAATTATTGCCCATCCCGTCCTAGACCCAAATCCCGCATTTAGCGTGAATGCAACTTTACACACTTCGGTACCTTTGACGTTAATGGGATGGTAAGATTTGCTGGGTTAAGGCTCACAATTGTACACAGTGTTTCCACAATGGGCACAGTGGGGCTCTCGGCCTCCACAGACCGACACGCCTGGGAATACAGTCCTTGTACAGTGTGGAGACTGGAGCTGGGAGACAGTCAGCTCAATGAGCCAGATTCACCCTGGTGGGCCAAGAGCTACAAGGGACCGAGACTTCCCCAGTCCGTGGCCGTGAGCCCCGTGCAGACCTTGGCCCAGGCTGGGGGAGTCCTGAGATCCAGCAAGAGGAGCACCCCTGTTTCTCTGGCCCCACTCACTTCCCAGGTTAGAAGAGACCAAACATTAGGCCATTCTGCTAGATTTGGGCCCGAGCGTTGTGACCTTCAGTGAGTCGTGAATTAACAGGAGGCGTTCGCACACCTGTGCCTCGTTACACCTGCTCTGTTTGTCCCCTTTCCATCTTTCATTCAACCGATCTGTCCTTTCCCCCTCCCACAGCCTCAGAGGCTCCTCCCGGTTTCCCCTCCTAGATCCCTTCTCAGTACCTTTGACCTCTCTCGGAGTCTCCATGGGAGCAACAGTTTCCTGGCAAAGTCACCGTCTCAAACCCAGTTCAGGAGAAATCTCCTCCGGCGGCTGCAACGTCCCCTTTTCACACCTGGAGAGAGAAAACATCACATGGTGACACTGCACCGAGTGACTCAGTTCTCCAGCTCTGGCCAGTGAGTCGCTGACCCTGATGGGGCTGGAGTTCGAATCCCTCCAGTTCTCCCAAGGCCCCAAAACATTCCCCTCAAAACTCCTGTTCATATTTTTCAGCTCTGGCCTGGAGAGATGAAAGGGGAATTGAGTCTCCATGGCCAATTCACTCCCTGGCCTCCAGGCGCTGAGGGGCAGGAGGTTCCCAGGGGAAGGGCTGTAGGAATCTGCCCACTAGGGACTAGACTTTGACAGCAGCTCCCCCCCTGCCCATGCAGCTTTGAGCATGGCCTGGCTGTGGCTGTGTGGCCCCCAGGCCAGGCTGGAAGCTGGTGCTGTAGGCAGAGAGTCCAAGGGGTGGGGACACAGGCAGGGGGCAGCTCTCAGGGGCCCACCCTAGGCAGACGCAGCATCTGCAGCTCCCCACCGGTGCCCCAGGTCCCTGGGTTTGCTGGGCTGCAGCTACCAGCCTGGTCAGGGGGCCAAGCCTGGGCTGAAGCATCAAGGCCAAGCCTGGTCTCTGTCCCGTGCCCCTGTGTGTCCCACAGAACAGAGTGGGGGCTGCTTTACTCATGGTTACAGAGCCCCCTGCTGGCAGTGCCTGGCCTCCCAGGGGTGCGCTGGGAGCAGCTTGTTCCCTCCAATCCTGGCAGGTCAGCAGCAGGGACACGGTGTCCTTCAGTGCCGGGTGCGAGGAACATGCCTCCTGGAGCGCTGGAGAGCCCGGCTCTGCCTAGTGAGCAGTGTGGGGATGGCCAGCCGGGCAGCAGCAGAACCAGGGCTCCCTGCACCTGCCCAGAGGAAGGCGCCTGCAAGGCAGAGATTTGTTTGGAGCCAGGGAGCAGGGGAGAGAATCTGTGAAATGGGGAGATTCCGGGGCATGGAGAGGCTGAGTGTGAACAGGGAAGGTTGGAATTAACCCACATCCAGAGTGAGTCCTACCTTGTGTGTCTGGGCAGCCTTGTCCAGGAGCAGCACCGGGTGGGATCTGTGCTCGGGGGTCTCCAGCAAACCACACACACGGCTTCCCCCTCCTCCTTGCAGAAATGACTCAGGGTCTCTGTGCCTGGCTTGAGGTCCTGATCTCTGAGTTTCCCCGGGACGTTTCAGCAGAAGGAGCAGGGGAAGTGCTTCAGCTGGTTCTGTCCACTACTTCAAGCTGAAGGGGGATTTTATAGCCGCTATGCTCAGTTGTACAACTTTGCAGTTTAAAGGTCACAGCCCAGCCCCTTCACACAGCAGATAAGAGCTGGAGAGAAGATTGTTCTTTTAACCATCGTAAATCTCCATAGACAGAAGTGAAAGTCACAATCCTTTCAATCATGTGACGGGTGCAGTCACAGAAGACCCCTTGGGGTGAATCCCAGGGTGCGAACAAAGCCACTGACACTCAGCTCTTTGCTCTTGGGGCTCCTCACCACCTGGTCCTGCAGGGCCAGCTCCCTGGTCTCCCCCAGCCAAGGCACCGAGCTGAGCTCACCTCCCCATGCCCCAGACACACCAAGGGAAATATAGGCACTGAATCCATTCAGGTCTCAGGAGACAGTTTCAGTCCCAGCACCTGGGAAACCCACCCCCCAACTGGGATCAGAACCCCACATGAACCATTCAGGCAAGCCCCCTTTAACAACGAAAGGAGGGTTACACACTGATTGCTCCTCCAGGTAACAATTATTGACACTGGCCCTGATCTAAGTAAGAGTGATTTTATTAAGCACACCCAATAGGATTGAAGTGGTTGCAAGTGAGAACAGGAAGAGCAAAGTAAATAGCAAATTTAAAATTACAGAACACGCAAAGCTAGTTCCAACACTAAAAGCTCAGTGCAAAGTTCCTCTAAAACTGATCTTATTTTAGAAATGTAAAAAACGATGGTCCTGTAGCACTTTAGAGCACGTCTACACTATAGGACATGGTCGAATTAAGCTACGCAACTTCAGCTGTGTTAATTGCGTAGCTGAAGTCGAAATACCTTAACGCGGCTTTTGGCGCTGTCCACACTGCAGGAAGTTGAAAGGAGAAAACTCTTCCTTCAACTTCCCTTACTCCTCATGGAAGCAGGACAACTGCCATCGACTGGAGCACCCGTCTCGATTTGCATTAGCGTGTCACAAGACCTGCTGTTAGAGACTAACCAAAAATATACAGACAGTATCATGAAGAAAGCATCATGGGCTTTTTTGGGGCAGGTGACAAATATGGAGCAAGAGGCACAGAAGTTCATATAAAAAGCAGAAAAAGCAGGGAGAGAGGGAGGGGAAAAAACCTGTCAATTAAAGTGTCCATGCTTAATGAGGCTAATGGAGTGGGCTGTAAGTGTCCAATTCTCAGTGGCAGATTTAGAGTTAGTGGGGCCCGGAGTTCAGCTTCATTTTGGGGGTTGTGAAGGGGACGCAGCCAAGAAAAAGAACATTCACTCTTCCTGCCTCTCCCACTTTTCATTCTGTTTTCTTCATCCTCCTTCTATATTATAAGTGATGGGAAGTAAATGAAATAACGGGAGGCACTTTGATTGTTTTTGTATCTGACTTTTTTTTTCACGGAGCACTTGAAAATTGCTGAGGGTCTTGATGGACCACTTAATGATCTTTCCAAATATTGTCTGCATCATGAGCAAGCTCTTGTAAAGTGTCAGAGGGGGAGCCGTGTTAGTCTGTAACTGTAAAAACTTAAAAAACAACGAATGTTCCTGCAGCTAATGAAAAATGAAGCCGGTATCATGAACTTTCGTGGACACGACCCACTTCTGCAAATGAATGGAGCAAGGGGTACAGAGTTACAAAGGAGACAGGGACAGGGTATTGGGGTTTGAGTAGATCTTACAGAGTTACAAAGGAGACAGGGCCTGGGTATTGGGCTTTGAGGTGGATCTTGGATTCTACTTAAATGCAAAAGCGACGAGGAGTCCTGTGGCACCTTATAGACTAACTGAAGTGTAGGAGCATAAGCTTTCGTGGGCAAAGACCCACTTCGTCAGATGCATGTAGTTTTCCACTACATGCATCTGACGAAGTGAGTCTTTGCCCACGAAAGCTTATGATCCTACACTTCAGTTAGTCTATAAGGTGCCACAGGACTCGTCGCTTTTGCAGATTCAGACTAACACGGCTACCCCTCTGATACTTAAATGCAGTAAGTGGTCGTGTGCTTAAAAAGCATGGCTGAATTAAGGTCTCCTGCTACATGAGGCTAATAAAAATGCTGAAGTGGGCTGACATGCCTGATACTCATCTTTTGATGCTCTTAGGGTGTTGAATGTAGCAGCCCATCCAGGTCAGGTCTTTGATCAGACCTTGATTAAAGTGTCAAATCTGCAGATGAACGCAGCATTGGAGCCCAGGGACTGAGGTCCTTCCAATTATAGGAAATGATGAGAGATTTGGCTTGAATCAGCTGTTTATTCTCAGTAGTTAGAGCATTGGCCTGGTAAACCTGGGGTTGTGAGTTCAGTCCTTGCAGAGGCCATTTAGGGATTTGGGACAAAAATTTGTCATGGATGGTACTTGGTCCTACTGTGAAGGCAGGGGACTGGACTTTATGACCTTTGAAGGTGTCTTCCAGTTCTAGAAGATAGGCAATCTCCTTTAATTTAATTTATTCCATCGCTGCTACAGGCCCAGACCAAGGACTTGGCAATCGTTGTGTGTGTTGGTTTCTGAGACCAGTTTTAACTCTCACCTCCATTTCTTTCTAGTCTGAATACAGCTTTAGAGTTTAGATACCAATGGGCTGGCAACAGCATGATTTTGGAGGGTAAGGTCTGAGTTATACAGAGACCTGGGCGTGTGGCTGGCCCTTTGGCTTTGCAAGAGCCTTTTATTTGATGAGACTGGATTTCATAACCACTGGTCCCTACATGCAGTGTTCCTGGTGGGGATATAAAAGACCTGGAGTCTCTGAGGCTACGTCTACACTACGAGTTTTCTTGGCAAAAAATATGCTAATGATGGACTCATTTGCATAAGTCACAATCTCATTTGCATATTTGCTGCCGATCTGTTTTTTCGCTAGGGTTTTTGTGCAAAAACAAGCAGTGCAGACGTTTTCTTTTTTCATAAAACCCCCTTTTCCCACCAGATCCTTATGCCCTCATAAAGGAGGTTTACTGATCTGGTGGGAAAAGGGGTTTTTGCGCAAAAAAACCCCGTCCACATTGCTTGTTTTTGCACAAAAACCCTTAGGCAAAAATGGATTGGCAGAAAATATGCAAATGAGATCTCAACTCAGAGGCTGGAGAAGGATGGCATGAGACAAATCACTTGATCATTGTCTTCGGTCCACCCCCTTCGGGGCACCTGGTGCTGGCCTGTGCAGCTCTGTGGGCTGAGAAATCCCCAGTGTCCCGGCTCTCTGAGCTGACGCACCTCCCCACAGAGTCAGCATGGGCCCTGGCTCCTGTTAACCCCCAGCAGCACCAGCCCTCACCTTGGGTAGGGACTCAAACTTGGCCCAAGGAGACAAAATGACAGAAGAGATGGGGCAGCTGGAATGGGGTGGGGGATGGGATAGGGTTGTTACTTTCACTTCTCATCTCACTCATCTGGAGAAGTGGGTTATGCCCACAACACCATCTATCTATTTGTGGATAAGTTAGTATCTAAGGTGCTGCAGGCCCACTCAATTCCTTTCTCTTCTGTCTGTTACCCTGGGACGCAGTAACGATTAATTTAAAAGGTCTAATTAGGCACGCCCTGACACTCGGTGATGTTAATTGTCCCAAGTCCCAGAAGAAGGGATCGCCCGAGGCCGTATCTATCACCGGTTATTTGTTTAACAAACGAGTCTGAGATAAAATATGGGGCCAAACCATATATTGTAAATTTGAAAAGGACAACACGTAAAAGACCAATTTTGCCCACCCTATCCCAGAAGAGAAAGATGATAGAAAATCCCCAATACATAAGGTATATACATTACAATTGATTGAATACAAGCAGCCGGTGCTCACGACCTCAATGCCATGGCTAATTGCAAGCTGTGGCAGAGGAACAGTGAGGAGATCCCACAACAACAGATTTCAGGCCTTCCGCTCTGGTCTGGTCAGTGAAGATTTCCAGTGGGCAATGGCTACCAGGGACTTCTCCACAAGCAGCTAACTCGAAGACAGAATGTAGCCCACAATGGCACTAATCCAATCTCTCATTCTCTCATGACAGACAGGGATGACAGACAATACATTCACTCAGGTAGAACGAACGAGACCGAAAACCCACCAACCCGAACTGGATCATGGCCAGGGTATTTATTAACAAAAAAGGCGGGAAAAAGATACATAGGGTGTAGTGCACTCCTATTCGGGCAGCGTGCAAAGCTTTTAGGAAGGAGTGCAAAGCTTTTAGGAAAGAGTGCAAAGCTTTTAGGAAGGAGTGCAAAGCTTTTAGGAAGGAGTGCAAAACTTAAAAGTGTCGGGAAACCTCAAACAGAAAATTCCTTCCTTATTTCGGATTAAGCCAACTGGACTATCATTATTCTGGACTAAGCCTATCGGAATAATATAGTCTGATATAGCTGACACACACACACTCCCTGTTAAAACAACCCTTCTAACCTTGTCAACACATTACAGTGGTAACATTTCTACGGGGTTTTACAATGTTTGAAAGTTACAACTCTCCAGCACTTATCTGGGATTGGAAGGGGCTGGGCTGTGATCTTTAGGCTGTAAAGTCATAAAGCGGAGAATAGAGGCAATAAAATCCTCCTTCAGCTCAAGCTTAGCTTTGTGTTTCTCACGTGTTAGGACACACTGCTCACGCACACCAGCTGCTGCTGACATTTGCTGCTCTGCTGCTCTGCTGACATAGGTCCAGGGAGTTAGTTCCCCCCAAATTGTAGTTTCACTGCAAGTCTGTGAGCAGCCCTAGACACTCATCACATTGCGAGGTAAGGACACGTTAATTTCACTGGGGACACGTCTACACAGCCCCTGGGAGGGCAGGTTCTCTGCTTGGTGCCTGTGCACACGCCAGCCCTGCTGGAGTGAGCACCAGGCCAGCAGCAGCAAGAAGGGAGCAGTTTGCATGAGCTGCTGGGATACGATCCAGGCCAACCGCTGGCTGGACACTGCTGTGTGGCCAGATCCTGAGTTTAAGCTTTTGTGTTCTTGTTTGATTGTTTGCTTCCCTCTTATCCCTTCATTCCCTCTCTGCCCCTTTCCACCCCCTGCTCCCCATCCCTTGCTTATGTAACTCCTGCTTCCTCCTTTCTTATCTGTCTCCAGCTCCTCCTCTGGCCTTCCCTTTCCCTGATGCACCTGGGCTCGCCCCGTCTCTGGATCGGAAACGTGTGAGATGGGAACGTACGTGGCAGTCACTGCCTGACACCCCAGCAAGATTTGACTCAGAGTCCTGCGTGCTGGGCTGTGAGGGATTCACCTCGGGGAGACATTGCTGGGAGTTGGAAGTGGGGGATGGGCGACACTGGGTTGTGGGGGTGGTCAGAGAGTCAATGAATAGAAAGGGATGGACCAGCCTTAGCCCTGGGCTGTGGGGCAGTGTGAAGATATGAACCAGACTCTCACATCCTCCAAGGAGACCCTCTTGCCCCTGAGCCAGGCCCCCCGCAGGATCTCGGTCTGTCTGGACAGTGACCGGGGGCAGGTGACATTTGTTGATCCTGGTTCCAAGGCCCCGATCTTCACTTTCCCGCTGGGGTCCCTCTCCGAGAAGAAATCCGACCCCGGTCCCGGGTGGGGCAGGGCTCTTCCAAAAGAGGAGGTTTTCCAAAATTTGGCCCAGGGTAAATGGGCCAAATTTTGGAAAAGCCACTTCCAAAAAAAAATCGGAAAAAGATATGCAAATTGTGGAGCATAATTTGCGTCCCTTTTTCCAACAAAAAGTGGCAGTCTAGATGTAGCCTTAGTGAATAAACAACATCTGCATCACTAACCTTTTTCTGAGAGACCTCCCACCCAAGTACTAAATATAAAGCTGCTAGTCGTACCAGGGCTGAGAACATCAGGGCTACATCTAGACTGGCATGATTTTGCACAAATGCTTTTAACGGAAAAGTTTTTCCATTAAAAGCATTTGCGCAAAAGAGCATCTAAATAGCATGGATGCTTTTGCGCAAAAGCATCCGTGGCCAGTACAGACGAGATTTTGCGCAAGAAAGCTCCAGTGGCCATTTTCGCCATCAGGGCTTTTTTGTGCAAAACAGTTCTTCCCTGTCTACATTGGCCCTCTTGTGCAGAAATATTTGCGCAAGAGGGCTTATCCCTGAGTGGGAGCATCAGTGTATTTGCGCAAGAACAACGACAATCTTACATTAGATCGTCAGTGTTCTTGAGCAAATTCAAGTGGCCAGTGTAGAAGGCTGGCAAGTTTTTGCGCAAAAGTGGCTGCTTTTGCACAAAATCTTGCCAGTCTAGACGCAGCCCAGGGGCGTAGTTACAAAGGGAAGGCACTTCTGAGTTCAGGAGGAATGTTGGATGTGCACAGAACACAGGCCTGGTTCATGCAGTCGAATGGAGCAATGTTCAGTTTGTAGGACTGGAGGATATTTGGACGCATGTTGTAAAACCGTCCCACCTAATGAAGAAAAGTTGAGGAGCCTTTTTTGTTCTTTTGTTTCACCCTTGGTTTCTGTGTGGGGCTCACCAGGGCAATATTACTGTCTTCTTTAAAAACATGTGCATGGCTGTTGAAAACAGCAATTCCGGCCCCAGTGAGCGCTGGGAAGGTGCCAGCATTTGTTGCTCAATCTTATCCTATTTTTGTCCACAGCAAATGGCAGTAGGTCAGTGTCTGATTTGGGAGAAATGATGTAGCATCCACCCAAACTGAACTTGAGCCCCCCTGAATTGTGAGGGTGTTCAAAGCTGGATGGCAGGTCCTAGATGCCTTTCCTGAATATTAGCTATCGCTGGAAAGGAAAAGCTGATTTCAAGTTCCATTGCTGAGAAGTGGGGCAGCCAACCGAGGCCACCAGCATCCCTAAACCAGTCTGGGGGAGACCTCTGAGGGTGAAATCTGGGCCAAAGTCTTTGACTCCCCTGTGCACACGTGTTCCCCATTCACAGTGGCTTTTAGCAGCCAGCTCTGCATTCACAACAAGCATGAGGTCTATATGCACAGGTACCAAGTTTCTATAGAAAAGGCCTTGATACAAAGTTGTACATGGAAAGACTTAATACAGGGTTATATGAAAATGATTAAGTCAGAGATTTACGATGACTTCAGAGATGTAACTACGCAGGCCTCAGAGGGGTTTCCCCGGAAACACCTGGGGTGAAGGACTTGCTGGCAGCTCGTGTATGTGAGGCACAGAGCCAAGGGAAGTAGCTGTGAATGTGATCCTGGCAGGAACCTGAGAGAGCGCTGGCTTCAGGCCCAGGGTTCCCTGGAAAGCAGATGTGCAGTTCTGCGTGAGGAAACTTCCAGGAATTTTCTTTCTGCTGTATTTAAAAGACAGGAATTTCTGGGCTTTTTTTTCAAATAATGAAGTTTGCACCGAAGAAACCCCCGACTCCTACAATCAGTGTCCCCTGCCAGTGGCAGAACCAGGTGAGGCCCCAGACACTGGCTGGCGGCTGAGGCCAAAGGCACCAGGATACAAGCAGCTTTGGGATCTAACCCCAGGGCAGCAGACATGCAGGTGGGAATGTTTGCAGGGAGCCCGGCAGCACAGAGCCTGTGCAGAGAAGCCGGTCGCTGCTTCCTGTGGACTTCAGCATGTGCAGCTCTGTGGGCTGAGAAATCCCCAGTGTCCCGGCTCTCCAAGCCAACGCGCCTCCCCCGGAGTCAGGCACACCCAGCATGGCCCCTGGCTCCTGTTAACCCCCCGCAGCACCAGCCCTCACCAGAACTACAGGCTCAGCACTGGCACAAGGACAGAACATGGATGGGGAAACTGGGGCTGCTGGAATGGGCTACGTGGCGAGTGGGGGAGGGGGAGGATTGTTTCTGTCTCTGGAGTTTTACGATGTTTAAAACAACGATCTCCTCTCCAGCCCCCAGCTGCTGTGTGGAGGGGCTGGGCTGTGACCTTGGCGCTGCACAGCTGAGAACAGTGGCCATAAAATCCCTCTTCAGCTCAACATTTACTCCTCACTGAGCTTTGCTGTCAGTTTCGTGCCGTGTCCCTAGCTCACACCCACTGCCTTTGACCATAACCCAGGGAGCCCCTGGAGCCCAGCACGTCCCAGGCCGGTGGCTGGAAGTTCGGTTAGACACAGCCAGGCCAGCATAGCCAGTGTGACTGACGCAGCGCGGGGGTCCAGTGCCCCCAGCTGCGGTTTCACACCCCATCTGTGTGTGTCTCTGGCCATTCACCTCGCTATGAAGTAAGAACGTGCCGGTTGGACTGAGGGTGCCGATCCCAGCTCGCGAGGTACCTGGGCACACACTGACCCCGCTGGAGCGAGCGCCCGGTCAGTAGCAGTGAGGCTGCAGCAGCGAGGGAGGGTTTGCGTGAGCTGCTGGGATACGATCCAGGCTGGCCAGTGGCTGGAACCCTGCCCCTGCGTGGCCAGACCCTGAGCTTAAGCTTTTGTGTTCTTGTTTGTTTCTTTCCCCATTTTCCCTTCATTCCCTCTCTGCCCCTTTCCACCCCCCTGCTCCCCATCCCTCCGTTATGTAACTTCTGCTTCCTCCTTTCTTATCTGTCCCCAGTTCCTCCTCCCGGCCTTTGCTTTCCCTGCTGCACCTGGGCAGCTGATATGGGACCTCCCTTGGTCAACAGAGCCATTTCTGATACAGAGAGAACAAAAGTCCAGAGATCAAAGCAGCTTTGGCCAAAGCGACTCCTGTATGGGGAAGAGGAAACCGAATGCCCCGTCTGTCTTGTATCTGACAGAACGAGGGGGCACCACGTCTACTGAAATATGGAAAAACTCAGACAACAGGCTCTTAAACCAGGCAAAGAGAATTTGAGAGTCGTTTCTGTGAGGAGGAGGGGGACGCCGTGTGTGTGGTTTGCTGGAGCACAGATCCCAGCAGGCGCTGGTCCCTGTAACCCTTCTGCTGGATAGGGCCGGCAGCAACCAGGGCCAGGTTCAATATCTAGGGGTTCAGCTCACATAGAACCAGCTTGAGCCGCCAATTAGTAGCCTGGGAAATTCACGTACCCCTGGGCGCCTCTGAGAGGCGATGCTTCCCCACTCGCCAGCACAGAGTCTGAGTGTAGAAAATAAACTTTTAATGAAAGAGAGAGAGAAGTGACATGGCATGAACTTGGGAAAACACCACGAACAGAGTTCATAACGCCCCACGAGCAACCGTCCCAGCTCAAATGGATTGAGCGATGTCTTTTGCTTCTCAGGCTCACCAGTCCAGCAAGGTGAGGGCTCCATTCACTTACCCAAACTTTCCCCGTACCCCACTTCAAACGCCCCACTTACAGCTCTGCCCAGTCAGTGCAGACCCAGACACATCACCCTGATGACTTCCTTCAGAGAGCCTGATGTGATGCCACCTGTGTGCTGCCCCTGCTACCCGCTGGCCGTTCCCTCCAGCCCCTCCGCTGACTCATGAGGGTCACAAGAATGAGTGTGAGAAGGAGCCTCGTTGGAGCGTTCTCTTTTCCCACCAACTAACTGACCTAGCGGAGAGATGTCCCTGTGACAAAGGTAAGAATTGGTAAAAGGTGGGGTTTGGTGACAGCAGGGGAATTAGCTCAAGTGGTAGAGCGCTTGCTTAGCATGCAAGAGGTAGTGGGATCGATACCCACATTCTCCAGTGGGTGGGGAGTTCCCTGTTCTTTTTCTACCAGCAGAGCCAGGCAGAGGGCAAAGTGCCTCCAGTGGCCCCTCCCTCTTCCTACTCACTCCCCTCAAAAGCCACCACGGCTTAGTTCCAAATCTGTAAACCCCATTGCCCGAGGGATAACGCCTCTTCCGAAATAGCTACTTTGCAATAGCCGGAGTGTGGATGCTCCACCGCTGCTAGTTCAAAATAGCTCCTGCCCAGGGCCAGTCAAAGTAATTACTCCCCAGTGCCTCCTGGGGCTCTAAGTCAAGGTAGAGCATCCACATTAGGGGTTCCTGATTCGGACCAATTTTGAGCCTTCCCTATAGCGTGGACGTGCTACTTTGAAACAAGCTATTTAAATGTTTTCTTTCAAAATAGCTTTAAAAGTAAATGCGCTGTGTCGACGAACCCTGAGAGCTGAGTGAAGGGGGAGGCAGGCCCAGGTAGAGAAGGCTCCATGACTGTGTCAGAGGGAGGCTCTGCCCTGGCCAGTGGGGAATCGTTGCCTCTCCGAGTAGCCCTGGCCTGGTGCCTCAGAAAGGTAACGATTCCCCACTGGCCAGGGCAGAGCCTCCCTCTGACACAGTCATGGAGCCTTCTCCCCCTGGTCCTGCCTCCCCCTTGACTCAGCACTCAGGGCACGTCAACACAGCTGCTGTTAAGAGTCCTCTGGTGCTGCCAGGGAGGGGCCTCACTGCGAGAGCCGCCTGGGCAGGTTCCTGCCACAGAGACACGTCCCAGAGCAGGACGGATGCTCAGACCGACACTGAGTGTTGCTCAGCGCTGGGGTGAGACAGGGAAGGACAAAAGGGTCTAACGGCGCCTGCAGCCTTTCAGAACAGCCCCCGGCCCCACCCCAAGTACCCTCTGCCCCTGCTGGGTTCCGCTGGGCACTGCCTGGACTCAGGCCTCCCCAGTGCCAGCCTAAGGGCTCTGGGGAGACATGGCAGCTGTGGCGCTGGGCTGCTGCACAGCTTAGAGCAGGGGTGGGCAATGAGTTTTCATGGGGAACTGCTCCCAGGGCTGCACTTTTCCATGCTATTAACGGGGGCAGGGGGGGTCTGGGTTGCAGGTTGGTGCAGACAGGAGCTTGGGGCAGAGGACTGGGGTGCAGGAACGGTTGCAGCATGTTGGGTTGTGACTTGGGGCAGAGGATTGGGGTGCAGGATCTGGGAGGGGTGAGGGTTCAGGGGGGCAGAGGGTTTGGTTTATGTGGGGTACCTGTGGGTTGAGGGAAGGGAGGGGCTGGGGTGCCAGAGGCAGGCTCTGGCTGGGAGACTTACGTGGCTCACTCCCAGCCAGCCTGGGTGAATAAGAGCTTGTGGGGACTGGCCAGGGCTTCAAGCAGGCAGCTCCCATTGGCCACAAACAAGCTGGGAGCAGGGACCAGGCTTGAAGCCTTTTCCTCTACAGCTGAGAGACACAAAGGGCCCAGCAGCCCCTTCTCTCAGCTGTGCGTGGGGGCAGGGCGAGCAGGGAATCTGCCTGAGGCTTCTTGCTGCCATGTTGGGTGGCTTCATGGGCTGGATCCAGCCCGCTGGCCTGTATTGCCCAGGCCTGGCTTAGAGGGAATCTGGGCTGTGGGGGAGGGGCGCTGTGGACAGGCCAGTCTCGCCTTCCTGGGCAGGGCATGATGACATGCGGCCCAGCTACACAATGTCCCAGACAGAGAATTACAGGCCAGACAGGCCTCTTATCACAGCCAAAGTAGCTCAGTGGGGAGAGCATTAGACTGAAGAGCTAAAGGTCCCTGGTTCAATCCCAGGCTTTGGCATGTGCTGATAGGGGCTAATAACTTCAAGTTGATGGGTTTGTTTAAAGCTGTCATCACAAGCTGCCCTGCAGGAGGAAAGTTGAGTTGCAGTGTCACTTGGGGGAAATCTGGTAAGGCCACAAGAAATACTCCCTGTTGGCCTGGCTGGAACATGGCACCACATGAGCATGTTGCTGGCACTAATGTGCTCCCCTGGGCCTGAGGAGTGCAAGAGATGGGGGGCCCTCTGAGGGTGGGGCTGTCTGTTTGATGGACACACACTGGCCCCTCCCTTGCTTTGTAGGACAGGGCCTCTTGCTGTTCCTTGGCTACTCAGTTGTTGGGCTTATCCAAGCAGCAGGAGCTGTGTGTTTACCTGGGGAGCCACAATAAGATCAGAGCTCCCCCCCATTTCTGCTTGGCTTTGAACTAGGAGCCTTTTGCATTGTGCATATTAAGCAAACAGCAAACACCATAACCACCACACCACAGAAACATAAACATACTTGTCAGTTCTTGTCAGTTTTTTTCTGTACATAAACTTGGACAAATATTCTGTTACTAATTCTTTGGCCAAGGCCTTGGGGGAAGTTGCAGAGCTAGCGCAGGAAACAAGACCCGCGGGCCCCCCCCCCCCCCCCGAAACAAACACACACACACACACACACACACACAATACTTCTCTAGACCTTTGCTCCCAACACAGGGCCGGGGGGGCGGGGTGACCCACATCACATCCCCAACATTTCTGCCCTTAATAGATGGACCTTTGTGGGCAGCCCCAGACACTCCATCCTCTCAACAACTATCACACACTGGAGCAGGGCAGCCCCCAGGGGTAGGGCTGAGCCATGGGGTGCTGGGCAGGGGGCAGAGGCTGCAGGAGCTGAGAGTTTCCCTAGAGCTCAGGGACCCAAGATGAGGCCCCATGTCCCACGTCTCTCTCGGAATATGCAGAAAGGGATTGACTGGGGGCAGGGAGAGTGGCTCAGGGGTTGTGCAGCTTGTTGCCCTGGTTAGGGGTGTGGCCAAAACACAGGCCTCGCTGTGAGCAGGATTTGAACCTGCGCAGGGAAACCCTATTGGATTTCTAGTCCAACGCCTTAACCACTCGGCCATCACAGCTCTGAGTGCAGTACTGCCCCAGGGCCAGGGAAACTGGTAAATAATCCCAGTGCCCAGGCCTGACATCACCTGCCCCACAGAATTCACATGGGAAACCTGGATCCCTGAGCACAGGGGAGCTTGGGGGCTCCTTGCTGGGCCGTGGGGTGAAGCATCAAACCAGCCCCCTCCTGTGGGGCTGTGAGTGTTGCTGTCCCTGCTGTACAGACAGGGCCATGGAGCCAGGGAGAGGTTCACTAAATGGGCCAAGGTCACCCAGCGAGTTAGAGCCCAGCTCTGCCCCCAGCTCCCTGCCCCACCCACCGACGTGCTGACTCCCTCACTGCCAGGGGGCTGTTTGCATTGGCCTCTTTTGTTTTCTTTTCTGCTGTGAGACATTGGGACAGTTGGCCAGGGCGTCCCGCAGTTGCCATCTCCCTCTGTGCAGGTGCTGTCCAGAGCCCCGACTAGCAAACGCTGACACTGCTGTTAGGTCCAGACCAGAGGGGAGTGTTTAAGGGTTATTTCGGAAGAAGGGTTTTCTCCCCAAATAACTGCATCTAAACGGTGTTTTTTATTTCAAAATAAAGTATTTTGAAACAGCGCCCGGACACGATTATGCAAATGTAGCGCAGGATATTTAAATCCCAATTTCATTTACTATTTTGAATGTCTCCATTTGCATCCCTCTCCTGAAGGAGACTGCAAGTGTCGACATGTCCTGGGTGTTGCAACCTCCCAGCACTCACCTGATGTTCCCTCCCCGCTGCCTGAAGACGTTTGGGAGTCCTCCTGCATCTCCTGGTGGTGCAGGTCATCAGTGTTGTCATTTTGAAGCTGCAGCTGCCCATGTGTCTCTATCCCAGACTCCACAACTATCCCTGGAGACAGGGGCTCCCCACACCCCGGGATTCGGTCCACTTCCTCACAGTATGCACAGTGCTGCGGTGCTTCCCCAGAGCGGGACCTGCCCTCACGGGCCCTCACATACCCCTCCTGCAATTCGTTGACCTTGGGTCTGACTTGGTCTAGGATGCAGGAGTGGGGAGGTGGCCTTTCTCTGCAAGGCCATCAGCCATTGGGCCATATGTTAGATAATTTCATGGAGGTTAGGTCCATAAAAGGCTATTAGCCAGGGGGTAGAAATGGTGTCCCTGGCCTCTGTTTGTCAGAGGCTGGAGCGGGATGGCAGGAGACAAATCGCTTGATCGTTGTCTTCGGTCCACCCCCTCCGGGGCACCTGGTGCTGGCCACTGTCGGCAGACAGGATACTTGGCTAATTGGACCTTTGATCTGACCCAGTACGGCCGTTCTGATGTTCATATGTTCACAAATGTCCACATTCCTCCACCTGGACTGCCGGGCCTGCAGAGACTCCCCCTCGGATCACAGCTCCAAGAGGGTCTTTATCTCTGGCCCAGACACTGACAGTGCCTGGTGTTTGCTGCCCCCTGCTTGGTCCTGTGACCAGGGCTGGATTAAGGCCTGGGCTAGCCGGGCAGCCGCCCTTTATAGCTGCCATCAGGCATCACGGGCCCAGCTCCCGGATTGCAGGCTGCAGTAGCTCTCAGCAGCCACTCTGCAGCGGCTGCCCGGGAGAAGGGGGCCACGTTAACCCCCGCAGCGCCGGTCAGCAGCGCCTTTCTCCCCATGGCTGCAGGGCCCTGCATGGCCAGGCTTACCCACCCCAGGCAGGCTCGGGCTGCGCACGACTGGTGGTAGCCGGCTGGGTCAGGCATGTGCATCCTGCCACTGCCAGCTCCGCGCATGCGCCCTCCCCCAACCCGGGGCGCAATTGAACTGTCAGCCCGGGGAACCGGAATGGCTCGGTCCGGCCCTGCCTGTGAAGTGTCCCCGGAGGAGTCTCTGGGGGCTTGTGCCTGTGACATGACTCTCCGGAAGGCAGAAGTGCTCCATCTTAGGCGAAGGACCCAGAAACAACACTTTACAGCAAAAAACACAAGGACGGCTCTTGGTCCGCATCCCTGAGCCACACAGAGTATCCAGAAGCCACTTCCCCACTTCTCTGTTGGCTGCTCTAGAGCTCAGCCCAAAGTCTGATAAACTCTACTCTCCCACCCAACAACCTCTGGGACTCCTCTCCCGCCCAGATCCCCAGCTCCTCACACCATGGAGCGTGCAGGGTATCTCCACTCCTGATCTTTGCTAATGGCCAAGAAGTTCTGCTTTACCCAAACCACACAGGCACCCTCTCGCCTCTGGCCAGCCTCATGGCAGACGTGGGTTTCCCTCACTTATTTTCCCAGGAGCTTTGCATGCAGGCATTGGTGGTATAGTGGTGAGCATAGCTGCCTTCCAAGCAGTTGACCTGGGTTCAATTCCCAGCCAATGTGGTTCCTCCCTCACATACCTCTGCTGTGATTCCTTGACCTTGGCTCTGACTTGGTCTAGGATGTGGGGGTAGGAGGGAGGTGGCCTTTCTTTGCTTGGCCATTCAGCCATAAATGTCCATGTTCCACCACCTGGACTTCAGGGCCTGCAGAGACTCCTCCTGGGATCACAGCTCCAAGAGGATCTTTATCTGTGTCCCAGACAATGACAGTGCCTGGTGTTTGCTGCCCTTTGCTTGATTTGATTCCCAGCCAATGCAAGGTGGGAAGGGAACAGGCAGCCTCCTGGGGGAGATCTTATTTAACCCTGAGCAACAGGCACAAGTGGGTCCCACAGCCAAGGGCTCCCTCTCACCGCTTTTCATGGGGAGCAGCTCAAACAAAACTAATTTGGCTGTTGTGGGGTCTGCATGGGGCTTGTACCCGTGACCTGGGCATTATTAGCATCAAGCTCTAAACAGCTGAGCCAGCAGGCCCATAAGCAGCCCCACAATAGAGGGAAGAGAAGAGTTTTCCCTGCCATTAGGGAAAGCCGGCCAGGTCAAGGGCCTTTTAGCCACTGGGTCTGTGCAGGCTGGAGCCTCCTCCTACCAGCTCTCTGGCCTGAGTCCTGCAAAACTCTCAGTCTTTTGCCTGTTTCTGCTTCCCTGTCCATAGCAGGCAGATAAAGTGAGGTGGAACAGTCACCACAGCAAACATAACTTTGACACATACAGGGCTTGAACCCATAATCTTGGTATTACTAATTCCAGGTACTAACCAACTGAGCTAGCCAACCAAACAGAACCTAACTCACAAATAGCCCTTTCAGAAGGCGCATCCGGCAGCTGAAGGGATGTCTCTGCAGCTGCCAATGACTCTTCTCTGACAGGGCCACTAGCGACTCACTGTGATGTGGGCTGGCTCATCCAGCTGGTTTGAGGTTTGGTCAAGGTGGTTGGCGGCCGGCATAGTGCACTGAGACCCAGGGAAAAAAGGCAGCCAGGATCTCTTGCTGCCAGCACCTTACCTCTCAGCTTCTTCCATCAGCAGCAGCCACAGCCCCTTTTGGACCCTGGGTCAGCCCAGGAAGGGAGGCAGGAATGGGGCCAAGTAGGGAGTCAGGCTGAGGGGGGCAGGTAAAGCTCGTCTTGCCCTGCAGGCCCAGTGGCAACAGCTTCTCTCTTGTGCACTGCTGAGAAAAACACTCAGGCATCCTTGCCAACTGTTTCAGAGAGCACAAGAAGGTAAACTCTTTGTTAGTGAGAAAAACTGTCATCCCAGGTGAGACTTGAACCAACAATCCCTGGCTTAGAAGGCCAGTACCTTGTCCATTAGGCCACTGGGGCACACAGAAAAATCTGCCAGGGAAAGAAATTCTCCCTTCTAAATGGCCCTTCTTCAACTTTTAGCACCTAATGAAGCCCCTTTGAAGAAGCCAGATGCACAGGAAGGGCTGATCACACCCCTCTGAAAATCAGCTTTCCATGGGTATCTGTAGCTGGCTCTGAGTCATGGGCCTTGACGTCTCGTCTCCCTCCCGAAACCAGGGAAGTGTCTCCCACCGCTTCAGCCTCCTGAGGCTCTATGGCCGTGTCTGTACAGCAGGGACAGCAACACTCACAGCCCCACAGGAGGGCCCCTGGCCTAGCAATGTGGCCCCCTGAGCAGCCTCTGATGTTCCCTGCGTGAGCCCCAGAACCAGCCCTGAGTGACGGGGGCAGAGGGGGAGCAGCTCACACATGCCAAGGGGCTGGCCAGGGGCAGGACATGAGCCTGCAAGGCAGCAGTGACATCACAAGGAACTTTTACAGCACCTCAGTGGCTGGGAGGCAGTGACCTCACAGAGGGACCATGGCAACAGCCAGGTGGGACAGGGACAATCTCAGAGACCCCCATGGCCTGGCTGCCTGGAATCTCCTTTGTGAGGTTTCCCCTTGAACTCACCTCTAAGGCAGCCTCAGACCAGAGCGCCCAGGACTCCTCTTCATGACTGTTGAAATAGTTTGCTGTGTGAATTTTGTCAGGTGACGTCAGGCCTGGGCACTGAGATTATTTACCAGTTTCCCTGGCCTGCTGTTGCTTAGAGCTGTGATGGCCGAGTGGTTAAGGTGTTGGACTAGAAATCCAATAGGGTTTCCCTGCGTAGGTTTGAATTCTGCTCACAGTGAGGCCTGTGGTTTGGCCACACCCCTTCCTAAGGCAACATGGAACCCAAACCCTGAGAAGAACATGCCTGTCCCATCAGAAGGGACACCTGCAGAAGGCAACAGAGGCTACAAAAGCAGGAGAGAACATGGATTGCAGGGTCCTGCCTAACAACAGGAAAACCAGTCTGGCTTTCAGCAGAGCCACCTCCCCCTGGACACAGCCAGGGGACCAAGTGCCTCCAGTGGCCCCTCCCTCTCCCCAAAAGCCAGCCCTGGTTGGGTAGAAAGATGCTGGGCCCAGCAGCCTCCCTTCACCTGGCAGAGGCAGAAGTGATGGAGACAGGCCCAGGGGTGTGTGGGCTACAAAAGCCTCTTGTTCCCTTCTCAACTCCTAACAGTGCAAACATCAGGGAGAGTAGCTCAGTGATAGACTACAAATTATATGAGCGTTACTTCGAATCCAACTGACCATTCAATGGAAACATTTCTCTCTCCCATTCCATTATATTCTAGGTTTCTATTTTTTGGATTCTTTAAATGAAGACGAATCCTTACTGCTGTCCTGTGCCAATGCCCATAAACCAGGCAAACCCGTCCCTCGGCTGGAGCCAGCTCAAACCCGCTGTGTGTCTGGTTTCTGTTTCCATCCATTCAACAAGGGTGTGATTTGGAAGCCCAATGGCAGGTCCTTGGTCTCCATGGGCTGTGCTGTGCAGAAGAACAAGAACCACACCCAGCTGGGGAGGAACGGCCTAGTGTGTATTGCAATTGGTGGAGGAGGTGCCCAAATCTACCGGAGATGGGCAGGAGCCTGTTACAAACACACAGTAAACACCATTATCAGACTGCCTGGTGCACATTCCTACCTTCCCTTGTGCACACAACATACCTGGGGCTCTAATTACTGGCCACCTGCCTTTCACACAGATCATTGATCCTTGTGACTTTCAGGTACATTCATACGGCAGCTGTTTAAACATAATGTGCTTCTATTGCATGATCAGCACCAGAATCTCCGGCTATGTCTACACTACGAATTTTCTCAGCAAAAAAGGTGCTAATGAGGGTCTCATTTGCATGAGTCATGATCTTATTTGCATATTTTCTGGCAAACTGATTTTGTGCTGGAGTTGCTGTGCAAAAACAAGCAGTATGGAAGTTTTCTTTTTGTGCAAAACCCCCTTTTTCTGCAAGATCAGGATACCTCTTCTGGGGGGGGGGCATAAGAATCTTGTGAAAAAAGGGGGTTTTGTGCAAAAAAAAATGTTTGCACGGCTTGTTTTTGCACAACAATCCCATTGGCAGAAAATATGCAAATGAGATTGTGACTCATGTGACTCATGCAATTGAATCCCTCATTAACATATTTTTTTTAAGGAGAAAACTTCTAGTGTAGATGTAGCCTCTGTGAGTCACCAGCAGTGGGGCTATTAGTGTCGGCATCATTAGGCCATGTCTTCACTCAAATGGAGCTTGCTGCTGAAATCCGTCTTCCAGAGCTTGATTTAGCAAGTCTAGCTAAGCCTCACTAAATCAAACCCCTGGGGTACGTCCTGCTCTTTGCTACTATCCTACTCCCACTGTGAGAGCACCACCAAGCTCAGCTGAAGGTAAAACCAACTCCAGATACATGTTGAAGAATGGTGGGAAGAAAAGACCCATTGGGCTGGCAACAAGGCACCACTGGGAGTTGAACCCAGGATCTCCTACTTACTAGGCAGGCGCTTTAGCCAACTAAGTCATGGTGCCCTCCTTAGAAAGAACCCTAAAAATGTTCTACTTTATGGTGCCAGACCCCCCCTTCCCATCCCAAAGTGCAGCCATTCCCCATTCCCCTCCAGCTCTTGCCATGACTCAAGGCCTGCGCAGCCCAAGACATTAGATTGGCAGCTGGTACCCAAAACCTTTTTGTCAATTGTAGCACCAGGCCCCAAAGGGACAGACCCAAGGCAGTCGCATGGTCCTAAGGCCGGGCCTGCAGCCAGGGGGAGGGAGAAGAATCTCTCCTTTCAGCTGGAGTTGAATCAGCCACCTAAGGACACTTGCCAAGCACCCGCTACAGGCCTCTGCTCTGCCAGCTGAGCTATGGAAGGTGCCTGGGGCAGGCTGCTTTGCCCAGGTGGCCCTTGGACGAGTGCCAGGGCAAGAGCCCCCCGAAGGGGACGGCCTCCCAGGGGAGGGGCAGAGGAACCCAGCAGCACAGGGGTGTCACAGGCGCTTCACCCGCAGAAGGACCCTTGAGTGATCCCAGCAGAAACGCCGCGTCTCGCTCCCTGCAGCTCCCCTTGCTGCCCTGGCAGGCGCTGCCCCTTCTCCCACCGGCCTGGGCCTGGCCTCCCTCCCCCGCCTGGCACCACAGAAAGCCCCTTGGCGTGAGCCTGGGCAAGCTTAGGCCCTGGGCTCTGGGGCCAGCCCCCTTGTTGGTCAGAGCCCCCTGGCCACAATGCTACTCCAGGGGGCCTGGTTCCAGGGCCTCCTAATCCCAGGCCTGGGAGGCTGGAGGCCTTTGCCCTGGAGCCTCAGAGCTCCCTCAGTGCCACCTGCCAGGAGGGGGAATCTCCCGCAGGGCTGGTGCAATGTAGGAACCTCTCCCAGGGCAGTGCCCCCAGCCCAGTCCCTGCCCCTTGCGGGGGCAGGTAAGAGATACCCCCTCCCCTTCCCCAGAGAGCAGCCCCCCAGGGCTATAGGGGGCGGATCTGGCCCAGGGCTGCTCCCAGCAGAGGTGGCTTTGATCCCAGCCTGGGTCCAGGGAAACTGCTCCCAGCTCCCAGCACGTGCGAGGTTGGGGGAGCGAGCAGGTCAGTGTTTGCAGATATCTACACTTATTTGCATAATGTGTATGTAGATATTTCAGGGCTCGGCAATTAGGGCAATCTGCCTGTGGTGAGTAGATTTTAGCCCGGTGCGGCGCTCAGTGCAGTCTGTGCATGCGCAGTGATATTTAAATAAAATGTTACTGGTCTGGCAAAGGTTTGTGAATGGGTTTGTCTGTCCATGGTACAAACACAAAGGCTGGAAACACTGGCCTGATCCCTGGGGGCTGGCCGAATGCAAGGCAGGGAAAACACTGGGTGAAGCGGGGGGGGGGGGGGGGATATTTTCCCCTCCAGGCCTTTGTCCCTCTGAATCCCTGGGGACGTTGGGTTTTGTCTTGTTTGGTTTCCCTTTTCCCTGCTTCCCTCCTCGCTGTGGGGAGGGGTCAGCTCTCGCCCTCACGGTGGGAAGCCCTGGTACAGGGATGGGATGGGCAGATGCTCTGAGAGTGAGTCCCTGGGCTGTTTGGGGAGAGAACTTTCTCATGTCTGCTTTTCCCATCACCACCAGGATGGCTGAGTGATTAAGGTGTTGGACTTAAAGATCTGATGGATGTTTATCTGTGTGGGTTCAAACCCCCCTCCTGGTAACTTCCTTTCTTTGGCGAGACATTGATTGGGATGGTGTTTAGTCCTGCTGTGAGGCAGGGCCCTGGACTTTGTCTCTGAAGGTCCTGTGGGCTATATCTGCAGTGGTGGGTTCTTGTGCAAGAGCATCCATGGCAATGTGGATGCTCTCTTGTGCAAGAAACCCCTGTACTGAGCTCTTGTGCAAGAAGACTTACACCTGCTAGAAAAGAGAAGAGCTCTTGGGCAAGAAGCCCTTTCTTCTACACTTTACTATAAAACTTCTTGCACAAGAGAGAGTGGGCAGTGTGGCCCGTCTTGCACAATAACCTACCAGTGTAGACACAGTGTTCCAGTTCTAGTCCCAGTTCTGATTGGCTGAGCAGGGGCCAGTCCCAGGGAGGAGACTCAGGACTTTGTTGTTCTCCTTAAGTCCCAGCAAATGAGCCAGAACCAATCGACTGCCCGGGGAATTGTTCTGCTTCTTGCCAGTGCTTGTCTCTGAGCAGCTCCTGAGTCTCTCTGTGTCCCGGTGCTTCTAACCCACTGGCTGAGCCATCCCTAGGCTGGGCTGTGGGGCTGTAGCTCCTTTGAGACACTTTATTCTGATCTGTCAGGGTGTGAAACTCCACATTAAGGGGCAGTTTCAGCATCAGGCTTCTGGGTCCTGTTCTTCAATCCTCACGCCACTCAGCCGCCCACCCCCAGCCTCTTCCAGCACAGCCTGCCCCACCCTCCCCCCACAGGGCCTCCACAGGGGCCTCTGTCCCAGGGAGAATGGGGAGCCCCTACCCCCGGCACCCACCCACCCTGCTGCTGCTCCCACCAGAGCAGAGGATTCACCCGGTATCCCCGTTCTGTTCTGAAATTTGATTTGTCCTTTTCATATGTGTTCGGTTTTTCTAAGTGTATCCTTTGCTATATATGGTTGTGACAATTTTCTTCCACTATTTGATCTGAGGAAGTGGGTCTGGCCCACGAAAGCTCATCATCTAATAAACCATCTTGTTAGTCTTTAAAGTGCTACATAGTCCTGTATTTTGTTGCAGCTTAAAAGTCCAACATGCTTTCCATTGCACCACAGAGCCTGATATCTCCACTCTCTGCTTTGCAGCATGGCAATTGCTGGTGGCAAAGAAAGGGGAACCAGGTCTGTCTCTTTTGGGAGAGCAGGTAGGAAGAGGGAGGGGGCCACTGAGCCCCTGACAGTGAAAATAAGGGATAAGAGTTGAGCCACAGTTGGAGAATGTGGGCATCGATCCCACTGCCTCTCGCATGCTAAGCAAGCGCTCTACCACTTGAGCTAATTCCCCTGCTGCATTTACAGAGGCCTTCTTGGAGGCTCTTCCCTTCTCCACAGCGATGTCTGGCATCTAGGTCAGTTAGTCGTGGGAAAGGAAAAAGCTCCAAAAAGGCCTCAAGGGCAACTCTCAAGGAGACTCCCTGCAGCAAAGCCATGGGGGGGCTCTGATCTGGCCCCTGCCCTGCAGCCTGTCCCACCTGGCCATTGTCATGGACTCTCTGTGAGGTCATCACATCCCAGCCTCCTTTAGCCAATAAGCTGAGGGACTACAAAAGGCCCTTGTGATGTCACTGCCACACCCACCCCTGCCCTCCAGGGCTAATGTCCTGCCCCAGGCAGCCCCTTTGCATGGCTGAGCTGCTCCCAGGGGTGAAAGTGACACATTTCTTACAGGGAGTCCTGGGAGATGAAGCAGCTGGAGGGAGCCAGGAGAGCAGAGGCCAGCCTGAGAGCTGAGAGTCAGAGGTGCCCACTGCACTTTCACACCACAGGTCCCATGGTGTAAGGGACAGCACTCAGGACTCTGACTCCTGCAATCTGAGTTCAAAACTCAGTGGGACCTACTAAGACTCAGGAGGTTGTTACAAGGTTCAGGTGTTTTGGTTTCTATCACCTGAGGTTCAATAAAGAGAGTTTTGTTCCTCTTGCTGGGTGTCTGAGGCCACTGGAGCTCCATTTCCAGACTGAGCAGGCAGGCGGGAAGGGCCTGATGCCATCACAGCTGCAGGGCAGGTCACCCACCTGGCCCCTGAGCTCAGCCTGTGCTGGAGGCAGCCAGACAGTGTGAGCGGGCCAGAGGGAGGATTGGGGGAAGGGCCCTGAGTCCTGGCTCCCAGCCACGCACCTTGGCAGAAAGACCAACGGCCCCTGCACAAAGTGCATTGTGGGAATAAGAGTTGGGGCAGCAGGAAAGGGGCCGACCCCTCAGTACCAGGGCACGGGCAGGAGATGACGGGAGTCAATCCTGCTACCTCTGCCATGGCTTGGCCCAGGAGGGCTGGGGTCTTGCAGCTTTTCACCCCAGTTTTGTGGGAGGCCAAGTAGGAAGGGGCCTCTGGAGGTTCATAGCCTCCTGGCCTGCTGTGTCTGTGGAAAGGGGAAAGAGGACACATACCTCTCACTGGGGAACAGGGCGCATGGATCCCACTCGTTCCTGCAGAAAATGAAACAGGCTGAGCATTTTGCAGAGAACAGGCCAGAGCCCTTCTCCTGTACCTGGAGAGATGGAAATGGGGCCGTTCCTTGTGGGGAAAGAAGTGGGTGTGTCGGGAGTGGGGATCGAGTTCAAACCTCTCCACAGACCAGAACCCCACATTAGGGGCAAGAAAGAGCCTTGAGTCAGGCAGTGGAGAACACTTGGCTCCTGTTATGCTGTGATGGAATAGTAGGAAATTTTTCCCACAGAGCCTGGCTAGCTTAGTTGGTAGAGCATGAGACTTTTAATTTCAGGGTCATGGGTTCAAGCCCCATGCTGGGCAGTGCCCTTCCTTAACTCACTTTCTCAGCCTGTGAGCAATTGGCTCTCAGTTTTCATCAGGGTTTTAGAATGAAAAAGTCTAGTCCTGGGGTCCAGCTTTAGTAGAACCAGAGAGAGAACCAACTGCAATTTCCATCTTCTGAGGAGAAGGGAAGAGGATTTTCTTCTCCTCAGTTCTAGCCACATCAGCCCAGGGGGGAGAAAAAATAACCCTCCGCCCGCTGATTGTCCCCCGTCAGCTTCTGGCGCAAGAGCCTCTTCCACAACAATGGTGGCTCATTAGATATGCAAATGAGGCTCACCCTCTCCGTTGGCCACTTGCCGCTGCTCCTACCGACCGCCCGCCAGCCACTCCCTCCAGCCACCCCATCTATGCTGCTGTGGGTGCCAGTGTCTCACTACACTGTGAAATCAGACCAGAGACGGACGCTGTCAGTAAACACTCATATCGGAAACGCTCCTCTGGATGCTGGGCCCACCAGAGCCGTGTGCGGCTGCCATCTGCCTGCTCCGTGGACATCTTCCCATTGCAGAGCGCGCGCCGAGTCAGACTGTGACTAGCCAGCCCGTCTCTGGGCACGCAGGGGCTACGTCTACACTGCAGGCTTCTTGCTCAAGAATGGCCGTTCTTGTGCATAAACTTGAGGAACATCTACACTGCGCGTGCGTTCTTGTGCAAGTAAATTTACAGCAAAATGAAGGAAAAGGGCTTCTTGGGCAAGAGTTATTCCTCTCCCCATGAGGAATAAACCCTCTTGTGCAAGAGCTCTTGCACAAGAAGGTAGTATGAATGGGCAACCGGGTTTTTTTGTGCAAGAAATCCCTATGGCTGAAAAGGCCATCAGAGCTTTCCAGCACAAGAGAGTGTGCACACTGCCACGGACATTCTTGCACAAAAGCACATGGCAGTGTGGACGTGCTCTTGCACAAGACATTTTGCACAGGAACTCTTGCACAAAACAGTTCTTGTGTAAGAAGCCTGCAGCGTAGATGTAGTCAAGGGTTGTTTGGGTTTGTTACGAGCACTGAGCTTTGTACAACAGCCCAGGGAACATTGTGAAAAGCCAAAACCTTCCTACCCTGGGTGTCCCTGGCCAGCCAGCGAGTGGCACAAAGGTTCCTGGCAGTGATGGCTTTGGGTAATTGGTAACAAAGCCTAACAGCTCAGATGAGGTGGCCGAGTGGTTAAGGCGCTGGACTGCTAATCCATTGTGCTCTGCATGTGTGGGTTCAAATCCCATCCTCATTGGGTGTTTGCAGCCCTTCCTCTTGCTTCTCCCAGGTCTCTCTTCAGTTCAGTGCCAGCCCCTCCCACTGCAGCCTGGGGAAAGGGGAAATCTCCATAGAGACACTCCCAGCTGGGACCCTCAATCCCTTCTGCCCTCAAGGGGAAACCTCACACAGGAGATTCCAGGCAGCCAGGCCATGGGGGTCTCTGAGATGCCCCAGCCCTGCAGCTTGTCCCACCTGGCTGTTGCCATGGACCCTCTGTGAGGTCACTGTCTCCCAGCCAATGAGCTGAGGAGCTGCAAAAGTTCCTTGTGATGTCACTGCTGCCTTGCAGGCTCATGTCCTGCCCCTGGCCAGCCCCTTGGCATGTGTGAGCTGCTCCCTCTGCCCCCCTCACTCAGGGCTGGTTCTGGGGCTCACACAGGGAACATCAGAGGCTGCTCAGGGTGCCACGTGCCCCCAAGGGCACCTTTTAAATGTCAGGGCAAGCCAGGATCTATCCCGTCCCTTCCCCAAAACCCCACCCCTTTGCTGAGCCCCTGCCCTCCCCAAACCTTTCCATGGACTCTTGGTTACTAATGGACACTCGCCACTAATGACATAATCACACCCCAGCCATTTTGCTAGGGCTGCAGCTGGGGAGAAAATTTTAACTTAAATCATTAAATGATTAAGCGTTTGAACTGTCTCATGTTAGTTGATCAAACTTCATTTTAAATAAAGGAAAAACATTACGGCCAGCACAAAAGGTTTCGATGCCGCACCTCTAGAGCAGAGGATTCACCCGGTACAAGTAAGTGCCTCTGTCCCCCCTGACCCCGGCTGCTGGGTTCCCTCCTGTTTAGCTGCCTGGCCCCAGGTAAGGTCACATGAGACTGCTCATATCACCCCCTCAGCACGGAGCCCTGGGCAGCCGCCCTGCTCGCTCAGGTCTCAGGCTGGCAGAGCCTGCAGGGATACTGGGTTTGAATGACAAGGTGTTGGAGCAGCTATTAAAAGGCTTCTTCCTTGGCAGGGGCATTGTGCTTGTGGATTGGCTGTTTTTTGGATGCCTGGTGCTTGCACATGCAGCTGGGCTTTAGCAAATCAGAATGATGCGAGTCGTGAGTAACCCAGCACCTCTGGAAATGGGAGTGGAGTAAAAAGTACAATATTGTCTAAAAAAAATAAAATAATTTGAATAAAAATCAAAGTGTGACAAAAATAAATTACTTGAGTAAAGTACAAATACCCAAAAAAGGTCTTGAGTAGTGTGATCAAGTATTTCTACTTTATTACTTTCTACCTCTGCCCGGCACGGAGGGGTTCTTGGCCCCTTGCTGGTCTGTGGACTGGCAGTTTGTTACCACTGACTTAGAGGAGCCCCAGGAACTGCAGTTTCAGGAAGAAACAGCAGGGCTGTGTCTACTCTGGTACCCTTTTCCGGAAAAGGGATGCAGATTAGCCAAGTCAGAATTGCAAATGCAGCGGGGATTTAAATTTTCCTGATTTTAAGAGGAATAAGGTATCTTCTGGAAAAGGCTTTATTTTCTGAAAGATCCCGTCTAGACTGGCGCTTTTTTCCGGCAAAGCCCCGAGCTGGAAAAAAGCAGCAGCCATGTTCATGCAAATGCAGCAGGGAAAATTTAAATCCCCGCTGCATTTGCAATTCTGACTTGGCTCATCTGCATCCCTTTTCCGGACAAGGGTGCCAGTATAGACGTAGCCCAGGAGATTTTGATTGGCTGCCAGGTGCTCCACATGCTAATCAGGAGGCATGTTTCTGTAAACAGGGACATGGAGCATATTCTAATATGCAGATTTCTAAACCTGGTGGAGCGTGTTTGAATGGGACAAGCACTTTGCTGAGATTATTTCTGTTCTTTAGTTTTCTAAGTGTTGTGTGAAAACATTCCTCATGAATGAGTGTGGGTGTGTAAGGAAGCGGGTGCTAATAAGACTGTACTTTCAGGGATCATTTCTATAGTTGATAACTAGAGAAATGCAGTTGAAAGTGGTTGGTCTTGCTATCCATGAGAATGAGTGACAGTGTTCTTTTCTGAGCATGAAGCAAGCAAGCAGGCAGTGTTGCTTTAATGTAATTGCTGTCTGCTGTTGATGATTGTTCTTTCTTTCCTGTTGGGAAGTAGAAGGAAGAGAGCACAGGCTGAGTGGTTGGCAATTGTCAAAAAGGTCAAAATTAGTTTTGCAGTAGAGAGGAAAGGGGATTTCATTTTATTGTTTTGTTTTGGTTTTTGTTTAATTCCTGGATTTACTTGTAGGCTACATCTACACTGGTATGACATTGTGCAAATACTTTTAATGCAAGAATTTTTACATTAAAGCATTTGTACAGGAGAGCACCTACACTGGCATGTGCTTTTGTGCAAAAGCATTCGTGCCAGTGTAGATGCTCTCTTGTTTAAGAAAGGTTCGATGGCCATTTTAGTCATTGGGGTTTGTTGCACAAGAAATTAACGTTGCTGTCTACACTGGCCCTCTTGCGCAAGAATACTTGACAAGAGGGCTTATCCGTGAGTGGGCGCGTCAGAGTATTTGCGCAAGAACCACTGATTTTGTACATTACAAACTCAGTGTTCTTGCGCAAATACTCGTGGCCAGTGTAGAGAGGCGGCAAGATTTTGCATAAAATCTTGCCAATGTAGACATAGCCAAACTGCTCTGGTCTTGATCCTGATGTTTTCATGCTGTTCTCTCACCTGCTGCTGGGTCTTTTTCCATTTGCTTCTCACACTGGATTTAGCCAGCCCCTTGGATCTGCCTTATGCCTTGTCTCCCATCTGTTCCCTAGTGGCCCTGTGGGAGGCAGAGACTAGCCGCAGCCCAGTGTAAAGTATCCCTTGGGTTAGTACCTTTCTCCCATAATGTGTAGCTAAGATATTTGATAGTAACTGGCAGGCGCCGCGGGGGCTCACCCCCGAACAGAGACACACGACCTCAATATTAGGGCACAAGACAAAACTCACCTGTTCCTGCAACAGGAACACTGACTAGCGGTAAGGCCCCTCCCTGGCAGCACCGAGCAGTGAGAGCTGAGTGAAGGGGGAGGCAGGACCAGGGGGAGAAGGCTCCATGACTGTGTCAGAGGGAGGCTCTGCCCTGGCCAGTGGGGAATCGTTGCCTCTCCGAGGGGCCCAGGCCTGGTGGGTCATTTCCCCAGGTTACTGAGTGGGGGCTGGAGCCAGTTCTGGGTTGTTTCCTTCAATAACCAAACTGAACCAATGGATCTTGTGCCGAGCTGACACTGCGCTGGGCTAGTGCTGTGTGTGCCACAGAGCTTCCTGCAGGGCTGCCCACATGGGAGAGGGGAGGGGCAGTTTGAGTCACCCAGTTCTGCTCCTTCTGAAAATGGCAAGTGTTGTCTTAGCAGTACCAGGGAGGTGGGAAGGAGCCTGAAGTAACCTCTTGGGTCACAGCTGCTGTCAGATAGGTGAGAAAAGAGACTAGGCAGGTGTCACATGAAACTGCAGGCTGGTTTCCCTGACTGGGAATCAAACCCAGGCCACAGCAGTGAGAGTGCTGGATCCTAACCACTAGACCACCAGGGACATATGAAACTTGCCTTTTTGCTCACCTACACTAGCCTTTCGCAGGCCATTTTCTGTCCACTTCAGGATTGGGGGGAGGGGGTCCATTCTCCCTTGCCCAGAGGCGACAAGAACAGAAACCAAACAGAACATCAAAGCAGCCAGACTGAGTCATGTGAGTTGTCCAACTAGCCCAGGATCCTGTCTCACGACAGCAGCCAATTTCATTGTCCCGAGGGAATCCTCAGGACAGACAGTTATTAAGTGATCCCTCCTGTTGCCCATTTCCAGCTTCTAGAATACACCAGCTAGGGACACCTGCCCTGTCCATCCTGGTTAAATGCCATTGATTGACCTTTCCTGCATTAAATATTCCAGTTCTATTTTGGACCTTCTTGTAGATTTCACCTCCACAACATCCTTTGGCAAGGAGTTCCACTGGGTGCAAAAATGTTTCCTTTTAGTTTATTTTTAACTTGGTTTCTGGTCTCCCTGAGGCCCTTTCACACACAAGGGCTTTCTCTGCAGCGTGCTGGGGGGAGAAACCCCTGAGCCAGTGACACGGACTGACCTAGGCGCAGGCCAACAAGGGGGGTTTCAGTGAAGCTACATGTAAATGGATCCATCTAGTAACCCCTGCCAGCCACACGCACAGGGGAGGGGACTTTAGCCAAGAAAGCAAGGACTCTGAGGGAGGGTTGGAAGCGAAGGGGGTTAATCAGATGGACGGGAGTTTCCAGTGCTGGGCTGTGGCTAAGATGGATGCGGGGATGTCACAGGGCACTAGCACAGCAAGGGGACCAGAGAGGGCCCTGCTGCACCGAGAGACATGGCAAAGCCTGGGATTGAACCAGGGA
The DNA here is from genome assembly GCF_052426305.1 of Pelodiscus sinensis. Lineage (NCBI taxonomy): Eukaryota > Metazoa > Chordata > Testudines > Trionychidae > Pelodiscus > Pelodiscus sinensis. Next base: position 31,710,927 of record NC_143070.1, read on the forward strand.
CCTTTAAATATTTCATCTTAGGCTCCCCACACTGAGCTGCCCATAAACCCCTCTAGCTGGTTATTAACTGTCCGGGATGTCTGGCAGCCGTGTCACAAACATGATGCCGTCGTGCCCGGCCCAGGAAGGCGAGACTGGTGTTTCCTGCCACCTGCAGTTTGACTTGCTCCTTCCCCCCATTCCTGCCTTAGCTCCCGGGCTGACCTGGCAGCTGAAGTGGTCGGGGGCCCAGCAGCCTGGGCAGGGAGTCGGGTGGCCAGACCCTGGTGGCAAGAGTCTTGGTGCTACTTGTTTCCCTGCCCCCTCTGGTGCCCTCACTGCTCACCCGCAGCCCCTGCTGCCTGCCTGGGTCCCTGTGCTGTGTCAGATGCTCAATGAACCCTCCTGTTTCACACGGGCTGGGAGTGGCTCTGGGCGAGGGCACAGGGCTGTGTCATTCCCTGTGGGAGCGGGAGGCCCCCGGAGCCCAGAGCGAGTGGACTCCCCAAGGGGCGCACGGTGAGAGACAGGGGGCTGGCGGCTCAGGGAGGGGCGGTCCCAGGAGGCAGAGGGCACCTGTGACTCTCGGCTGGCAGCTGACACTCTGCTCCTTGCTTCCCTCCCGCTGCTTCACCTCCCAGGGCTTCTTTCTCCTTCCCTGTCCATAGCAGGCAGCTACACAAAGGCAAGTCACCAAACCAGACACCACTGTGGCCAGCAGAGCCTCTCAGGGCGCCCCCGCCTGCCCCATGCTGAGAGCCAGGCCCAAGCAGGAAAGAGGCGGGTGGGCCCTCTTGACACCAGGGTCTCACCACCCATCTTCCCGCCATCAGCAGCCACAGCCCCTATCAGCCACTGGGTCAGCCCAGGAAGGGGGGCCGGAAATGGCCAAGTAGCGAGTTAGGGTGTGAGGGGCAGGTAAAGCTCATCTCACCTTGCAGGGCCACCAGCAACAGCAGCTCTTGTGCACGGCTGGGGAGTAAAGCATCCCTGAGGGAGAAGTGGTGACGTCAGAGCAGCCCCTGTAACCGCTGACGTAGCTTAGTGGGGGGTGCATTAATGTGAAGCGTTAAGGGCCCCCTGGTTCAATCCCAGTCCTTGGTGGAAATCTTTACTCCTATGGCTGAGCCCTTGTGTGGGTGCGTCTACACTGGGGTCTTATTTCTAGCAAAGTAGGCACTCCAGAGTTGCACATGAAGCAGGGATTTAAATAGTGCACACTTCATTTGCATACTCTCACCCATGCAGTGTTTTGAAAGTGAAAGGGCGTCTGGGGCTGCTGCATTAGTTCAAACCAAACCCCTCATTTGCATATTGCTTGCACAAGAACCCGTCAGTGTAAACATGGCCCCTCTGCTTTCTGGCTAAGCTTAAAAAATGTTGTGTGAAGCAGGGAGATTCTAGAACCTTCCTCATCAAGTGAGTCTGAATCCTGCACCACGACCTCAGTGGGACCCGCTGGGGAGATGTTGGTTTGCTGCAAATCCTTGGTAATGCCAGTGTTTGGCTTCCTTGGCTGTGTCTACACTGCGCATTGCTGAGCAATAAGATATGCAAATGAAGGGTGGGGATGAATATTGCCACACCTCATTTGCATACCTAATGAGCCATCATTTTTGCAGCACAGGCTTTTGTGCAAGAAGGAGCTGTCTACGCTGCTCCTTCTTGCACAAAAAACCCCTCTTGTGCAGAGCCGTTCCACCACTTATTGTCAGGAACCCTCGTGCCACTCGGGAGGAAAATCCAGTTCTGACCAGTCTCTGAGCGGCCAGTGCCTGAGGGGATCCAACATGGATCCCTAGGTCACAGGTCACAGGCTCCATTTAGTGGCCCCAGTTACTGACCTAAACACCATCATAACCCGATGGCTACGTCTACACTGCAGCCTTCTTGTGTAAGAACTGTTTTGTGCAAGCATTCTTGTACAAAAGGTCTTCCACAAGAGCAGGTCCACACTGCCAAGTGCTTTGCACAAGAGATGTGCTTTTGTGCAAGAGCTTCCATGGCAGTGTGGTTGCTCTCTTGCACAAGAAAACTCTGATGGGCATTTTAGCCATACGGGTTTCTTGCACAGGAAATTCATGTTGCCTGTCTACACTGCCCTATTGGGGAAGAGCTCTTGTGCAGGAGGGATTATTCCTCGTGGGGAGAGGAATAACTCTTCTGGAAGAAGCCGTTTTCCAACGCTGTAATGCAAATTTACTTGTGCAAGAATGCTCGTGCAGTGTAGATGCTCTTCACATTTTTGTGCAAGAACAGTTGTTCTTGCACAGAAAGCCTGCAGTGTAGATGTCGCCTTAGGGTTTGTATGCATTTAAACAGTTCACATATAATGGAAATCCAAGAAGGTGAATGTCTGCATTAAATCAACACTTTCTCAGGGGGCACTTGGATTTGAACCAAGGACCGCTTGATCTGCAGTCAAATACTCTGCCACTGAGCTACACCCCCTGTGAGAGTTGGGTTTGCAGCCAGTATTGAGAAGTGGGTAGGGAACAAGAGACTTTTGTGTGTCACACATCTCAGGTGGGATGGACCCTCACTGACCCTAGATTGTGACTGGTCCTAACAAGGAGTTTGTCCAGAAAGCATCAGAACTGGGGCAGGACAGAGATTCTGTCCACACGGAAAAGTTCTTTTGGAACAATGGCCGTTATTCCAAAATAACAATGCAAGAGTCTACACAGCAATTCTGTTAGTTTGAAATAACTCTGAAATAACGGACGGCTAATTCCAACTTCTGTAGACCTCACTGTACGCAGAAAAATGCCTGCTCTGAAATAGCTATTTCAAAATGAGGTGTGTGTAGATGCTGCACTTCTGCTATTTCAAAATATCCCCCCCTCCTCCCCCAGGGCCTGGGGCTCTAAATCAAGGTAGCACGTCTACATTAGGGAAGCCTCCTTGGACCCATTTTGAGGTTTCCCTGCAGTGTAGACATGCTATCTTGGAATAACTATTCCTGAAAAGCTTATTCCTAAATAAACGTGCCGTGTAGATGTAGCCAGATAGTCCTGAGAGATGAAGCAGCTGGAGGGAAGCCAGGAGAGCAGAGGCCAGTCTGAGAGCTGAGTGCCCCAGGTGTCTACCCCAGATCTTCTGTCTAGGTCCCAGGTGTAAGGGGCAGCACTAATGACTGTGAATCCTCCAATCTGAGTTTAAATCTCAGTGGGACGGGCTGGGGCGGTTGCTGGGAGGTCCTTGTGCTCCAGGCTTTTCGGCTTCCTTGTCCTGAGGTTCACTAAGGGGGGTTTTGCTTGTCTGAAGCCCATTAGAGCTTCGTGAGCAGACTTGTGGTCAAGTGCCTGAGGCCCATCTCACCCCCGAGCTCAGCCCATGCTGGAGGCAGCCAGAGAGTGTGAGCAGAACGGGGGCGGGGGAGTTGTATATTTTGGGAAGGGTCCTGGCTCCCAGCCACACACCTTGGAACAAAGACCAATGGTCCCTGCACAAAGTGCATTGTGGGAATAAGAGTTGGGGCAGCAGGAAAGGGGCCGGCCCCTCAGCACCAGCGAGCAGGTGGGAGAAGATGGGAGTGAATCCTGCTACCTCTCACGTGCAAAGGCAGCACTAACCCACGTGCAACTCATCTCTAGTGCTCTGGCCCCCAGCAGCTTTGTGCCCCACTAGGGTGGGTTATTTCAGAGACCAGAGAGGAAGAGGGAGGGGTCTCTGGATGCACGGAGCCCCCTGGCTCTGCCTGTGAAAAGAAAGAACAAGGGCACAGGCAGAAACTTCAATTCCACTTTGTGCGTCTTGACTTTTTCAATCTAAGGACTTTGAAGAAATGCTTCAAATATCTGCTCCAGTGGTGCAATGGGTCAGTGCACAGTACTTATAAGGCAGTACTTGTAGGAGACATGCTGAGGTTGTGAGTTCAAACCTCACCTGGAGCACTCACTTTTAGTCCCTGCTGGGTCGTCCTCTTGCAGTGGTTCCCAGACTTTTCAGCATCACTCCCCCCCCACTTTTTGATTTGTGAAAAACCCTCATGCCCCCCCCCCCCCCAAATAGCAGCACAACTTGTTGAGCAAAAAAGAAAAAAAAATGATGAGGGGAGGGCTGGGTTACCTCTTCCCCCTCCCCTGGAATTTCTTCACACCCCCTCTCCCACCCCCTCCGGGCTGGCCCCAGAGCCCAGGGCCTGGGGGTCTGGTCAGCAAGTGAGACTCTCCCGTCAGTCCAAGCTGCTTTCTCCCCGGCTGCCGTTCCTGCCTGTCCCATGCCAGCGCCGCACGCAGGCCAGTGGGGCAGGACGGGGGGTGTCAGTGGGGCCCTGCTCTCAGTCCGTCCCTCACAGGCCCTGTGGGCTGCTGGAAGGCTGAGCCCGTCGCCCAGGCCTGGAGCGGGGATGGAACATGGGGCACGTTTCCCCCTGTGAGCATGTGCGGGGGCAGGAGGGAGCCACACGGGCCCGGCTGAAGGTTTTGTGCTGGGGCTGGAGGCTTGAGCCTGAGCTGTCGGCCTCAGCGGGACTTGCTCCTCCCCCCTCTCCTGCCTTGCTGCCTCCTTTGGCCGCAGCGCTCAGGGGCAGCCGGGAGAGCCGGCACCAAGGGCAGAGGAGGCCGAGGCAGAAGCCCCTCAGAGGGGACAGGCCTGAGGCCTCTGGCTTGCCCAGGCTCATGCCAAGGGGCTTTCTGTGGTGCCGGGCAGGGGAGGGAGGCCAGGCCCAGGCCGGTGGGAGAAGGGGCAGCGCCTGCCAGGGCAGCAAGGGGAGCTGCAGGGAGCGAGACGCGGCGTTTCTGCCTGGATCACTCAAGGGTCCCTTTGCGTGTGATGCACCTGTGACACCCCTGTGCTTCTGCCAGAAGGGGCTCTCCTGCCCCTCCTGTTTGGGCAGGGCCTCTTGCCCTGGCCAACATAAGCAAAGCAGCCTACCTCAGGCACCTTCCATAGCTCAGCTGGCAGAGCAGAGGCCTGTAGCAGGTGCTGGGCAAGTGTCCTTAGGTGGCTGATTCAATTCCAGCTGAAAGGAGAGATTCTTCTCCTTCCCCCTGGCTGCAGGCCCGGCCTTAGGACCAGGCGGCTGCCTTGGGTCTGTCCCTTTGAGGCCTGCTGCTACAATTGACAAAAAGTCTTTCGGTACCAGCTGCCAATCAAGTGTCTTAGGCTGCGCAGGCCTTGAGTCATGGCAAGAGCTGGAGGGGAATGGGGAACGGCTTCACTTTGGAATGGGAAGGGGGTGTCTGGAACCATAAAGTAGAACAGTTTTAAGGTTTGCTCCCAAGGAGGGCATCATGGCTTAGTTGGCTAACGTGCTTCCCTAGTAAGCAGAAGATCCTGGGTTCAACTCCCAGTGGTGCCTTGTTGCCAGGTCAATGGGTCTTTTCTTCCCACCATTCTTCAACATGTACCTGGAGTTGGTTTTACCTTCAGTTGAGCTTGGTGGTGCCCTCACAGTGGGAGTAGATTAGTAGCAAAGAGCAGGAGGTTCTCTAGGGGTTTGGTTTAGTGAGGCTTAGCTAGACTTGCTAAATCAAGCTCTGGAAGATGGATTGCAGCAGCCATCTCCACCTGAGTGAAGAGATGGCCTAATGGTGCAATTAGTTATGTGCCCACACTACCAGCCCCACTGCTGGTAACTCTCCTGCGGTGTCTACACTGGCCCCTTGAATTTCCGGAAAAGCACTGATGATCTACTGTATAATCATCAGTGCTTTTCCAGAAAAACTATGCTGCTCCTGTTCAGGCAAAAGTCCTTTCCTAGAAAACTGTTCCGCAAAAGGGCCAGTGTAGACAGCACAGATTTCTTTTCCGCAAAAAAGCCCCGATCACGAAAATGATGATCGGGGCTTTTTTGCGGAAAAGCACATCTACATTGGCACAGACGCTTTTCCGGAAAAAGTCCTTTTCCAGAAAAGCATCCTGCTAATGTAGGCACGCTTGTTCCAGAAATACTTATAATGGAAAACTTTTCTGTTTTAAGCATTTCCGGAAAATCATGCCAGTGTAGACGTAGCCACAGAGGCTACATCTAAACTAGAAGTTTTCTCCTTAAAAAAATATGTTAATGAGGGACTCGGTTGCATGAGTCACAATCTCATTTGCATATTTTCTGCCAATGGGATTTTTCTGCAAAAACAAACAGTGTGAACGTTTTTTTTGCACAAAACCCTCTTTCCCCACAAGATTCTTATGTCCTCCAAAAGAGGTATCCTGATTTTGCAGAAAAAGGGGGTTTTGCACAGAAAGAAAACTTCCATACTGCTTGTTTTTGCACAACAACACCAGCGCAAAATCAGTTTGGCAGAAAATATGCAAATAAGACCATGACTCATGCAAATAAGACCCTCATTAGCACATTTTTTTGCCAAGAAAACACATAGGCATGTTCTTCTCAGGGGTTAGGTACCTTTCTGCCCTAGGACGACGTGTGGCCAAAACACAGGCCTCGCTGTGAGCAGGATTTGAACCTTGGTAAGTCATCCTTAGGTTGCTGGCTTGAAGAAGAGCCTTTTCCCTAGAGTTCACCTTTTGCACAAGCTGCTTGCCTGGAGTCCATGTTTTCAGAGCCCTGCACTCAATTGACAATAAGATTCTGCGTACCAGTTGCCAATCACGTTTCTTGGGCTGCACAGGCCTTGAGACCCTGGAAGGCTGGAGGGAAATGGGGAATGGCTGCACTTTGTTAGCTGCAACCATAAATTAGTTTTAGAGACACTTTTCTTTTTTCAGAAGAGGCTTTTCCGACATTTGGCCCATCTACAGGGATCCAAATGTGGGGATAACCTCCTCTTTTAGAAGAGTCCTTATTCCTAATAAAGTGAGGAATACAGGCCTTCCGCAAAAACATGCCCACTTTTTTGGAAAGTGGTGGGGAAAAGTGGACAGGTTCCTTGGATGTGGCACAGTTTTTCCAGGACACGAGAGTTATCCTGGAAAAACTTAGCAGTAGAGACATAGCCCCGTAGGGCGCCATGGTTCAGCTGGCTAAAACACCTACCTCATACATAGGAAATCCTGTGTTCAACTCCCATTGTTCCCTTGTTGTAGCCTTTGCTCACATTTTCCTATGCCCTGCTGGGACACAGAAGAGGCCTCCCCTGGCCACCCATGGAACTGCTGGTTCAGGAAAAGGCTGATTAGAGAGGAACGTTGGGAAGAAGGAAACCACAAGGCTGGAGCGGGTACAGAGGTTGCTGTGACTGATACTGATACTCTGACTTCCACTCTGAGCCCCTGGGTACCACAAACTGGCAACTGAATCCTGCTCCATGGTCGTCCCAGCGCTCTGGGAGCAAGCGATGTGCCTGTAACTGCCTGCTGGGATGTGGGCCCTACGCTGCCTGGTGGGGGAGGGAACAAACACAGTGGGACCGTCCAGCCCTTCCACTGGATTCAAACCAGGCCAGTCGGAGCCTCTCGTGCTCACCGAGGGGGATTCCCCACTTGCTGCCTTGGAAGCTGCAGTCACATCACAGAGCCGGAGGCATCTTTCTGAAAGGGCCGGTTGTAAAAGTGCCTCTTATAGGCCGGCTAGCTCAGTTGGTTAGAGCATGGTGCTAATAACGCCAAGGTCATGGGTTCAAGCCCCATGCTGGCCACAAGGGTGCTTGCTGTGGCAACAGCCCCCCTTTAGCTGCCTGCTATGGACAGGGAAGTAGAAACAAATGCAAGGAAAAGGCTGAAAACTTGGAAGCAGGCCAGAGAGCTGGTAGGAGAAGGCTCCAGCCTGCACAGACCTAGTGGCTAAAAGGGCCTTGGCCTGGCCTGCTTCCCCCAATAGCAGGAAAACTCTTCTCTTCCCTCCATTGTCCCCAATGGGGTGACCTGATCCCAAATTCCTGCTGCTGCGCTGGCTGGCCCAAGGCTCCCTGCAGGCAGCAGGTTCCTCCAGCCCAAGCCACAAAGGGAGGCTCCATATGTCCAGGAGGCCTGGAGCAGGTGCCCAGCACATAGAGCTGCTGCTGGTCACCTGCTTTAGCAGCCCTTCCCCTGATCCCCTGAACCCACAAAGAAGCCTGCTCTTCTGACTTCAGAACGAGCCAGAACTAGCCAGCCCACATCTCAGTGAGTCGCCCGTGGCCCCATCAGAGACGAGCTCGTGGCAGCGGCCGAGACGTCCCTGCAGCTGCCTGTGGGGTCTTTCCCAAAGGGCCCCTCGTGGGCTGCTGGCTCAGCTGTTTAGAGCTTGATGCTGATAACGCCCAGGTCGTGGGTGCAAGCCCCATGCTGGCCACAGGGGTGTCTGGTTTGGTGACCTGCCTTTGTATAGCTGCCTGCTATGGACAGGGAAGGAGAAAGAAGCCCTGGGAGGTGAAGCAGCGGGAGGGAAGCAAGGAGCAGAGTGTCAGCTTCCAGCCAAGAGTCACAGGTGCCCTCTGCCTCCTGGGACCGCCCCTCCCTGAGCCGCCAGCGCCCTGTGTCTCACCATGCGCCCCTTGGGGAGTCCACTCGCTCTGGGCTCCGGGGGCCTCCCGCTCCCACAGGGAATGACACAGCCCTGTGCCCTAGCCCAGAGCCACTCCCAGCCCGTGTGAAACAGGAGGGTTCATTGAGCGTCTGACACAGCACAGGGACCCAGGCAGGCAGCAGGGGCTGCGGGTGAGGAGTGAGGGCACCAGAGGGGGCAGGGAAACAAGTAGCACCAAGACTCTTGCCACCAGGGTCTGGCCACCCGACTCCCTGCCCAGGGTCCTGGGCCCCCGACCACTTCAGTGCCTAGGTCAGTCCGTGTCACTGGCTCAGGGGTTTCTCCCCCCAGCATGCTGCAGAGAAAGCCCTTGTGTGTGAAAGGGTCTCACGGATCCCAGAAACCAAGTTAAAAATAAACCAAAAGGAAACATTTTTGCGCCCAGTGGAACTCCTTGCCAGAGGATGTTGAGAAGGTGAAATCTACAAGAAGGTCCAAAACAGAACTGGATAATTTAATGCAGGAAAGGTCAATCAATGGCATTGAACCAGGATGGACAGGGCAGGTGTCCCTAGCTGGTGTATTCTAGAAGCTGGAAATGGGCGACAGGAGGGATCACTTGACAAGTGTCTGTCCTGAGGATTCCCACTGGGCAATGAGATTGGCTGCTGTTGTGAGACAGGATCCTGGACTAGTTGGGCAACTGGCATGGCCCAGTCTGTTTGCTTTGATGTTCTGTTTGGTTTCTGTTCTTGTCCCCTCTGGGCAAGGGAGAATGGACCTGCCACCCAATCATGAAGTGGACAGAAAATGGCCTGTGAAAGGCTAGTGTAGGTGAGCAAAGAGGTATGTTCCATGTGTCCCTGATGGTCTAGTGGTTAGGATCCAGCACTCTCACTGCTGTCGTCTGGGTTCGATTCCCACTCAGGGAAACCAGCCTACTGTTTCATGTGACAGCTGCCTTGTCACTTTTCTCACCTCAGTGTCACATGTGACAGCAGCTGTGACCCAAGAGGTTACCTTAGGCTCCTTCCCCCCTCTCTGGCACTGCTAAGACAACACTTGCCATTTTCAGAAGGAGCAGAACTGGGTGACTCAAACTGCCCCTCTCCTCTGCCATGTGGGCAGCACTGGAGGAAGCTCTGTGGCGCACACAGCACTAGCCCAGCGGTTCAACTTTAGTTGTTGAAGGAGACAACACAGAACTGGCTCCAGCCCCCACTCAGTAACCAGGCCTGGGCCCCTCGGAGAGGCAACGATTCCCCACTGGTCACTAGCCAGGGCAAAGCCTCCCTCTCACACAGTCATGGAGCCTTCTCCCCCTGTTTTTACCTCTCCCCCCAACTCAGCTCTCACTGCTCGTTGCTTCCGGGGACGGGCCTCACCGCTAGTCAGTGTTCCTGTTCCAGGAGCAGGTGAGTTTTGTCTTGTGCCCCAATATTGCGGTCGTGTGTCTCTGTTCGGGGGTGAGCCCCCGCGGCACCTGCCAGTTACTAACAAATATCTTAGCTACACATTATGGGAGAAAGACACTAACCCAAGGGATAATTAACACTGGGCTGCGGCTAGTCTCTGCCTCCCGCAGGGCCACTAGGGAACAGATGGGGGACAAGGCATGAGGCAGATCCAAGGGGCTGACTAAATCCAGTGTGAGAAGCACATGAAAAAGACCCAGCAGCAGGTGAGATAAAAGCATGAAAACATCAGGATCAGGACCAGAGCAGTTCGGCTATGTCTACATTGGCAAAATTTTGCGCAAAATCTTACCGCCTGTCTACACTGGCTGCGAGTATTTGAGCAAGAACACTGAGTTTGTAATGTACAAAATCAGTGGTTCTTGCGCAAATACTCTGACGCGCCCACTCACGGATAAGCCCTCTTGTCAAGTATTCTTGTGCAAGAGGCCAGTCTAGACAGCAACGTTAATTTCTTGCGCAACAAAGCCCAATGGCTAAAATGGCCATCAGAGCTTTCTTAAACAAGAGAGCATCTACACTGGCACAAATGCTTTTGCGCAAAAGCACATCTCTTGCGCAAAAGCACATGCCAGTGTAGGTGCTCTCCTGTACAAATGCTTTAACGCAAAAATCCTTGCATTAAAAGTATCTGTACAAAATCATACCAGTGTAGATGTAGCCAACAAGTAAATCCAGAAATTAAACAAAAGCCAAGACAAAACAATAAAATGAAATCCCCATTCTTCTCTACTGCAAAACTAATTTTGAACTGTTTCACAGTAGCCAATCACTCAGCCTGTGTTCTCTTCTTCCAGCTTCCCAACAGGAAAGAAGGAACAATCATCAACAACAAACAGCAATGACATTAAAGAAACACTGTCTGCTTGCTTCATGCTTAGAAGAGAACACTGTCATTCATTCTCATGGGTAGCAAGACCAACCACTTTCAGCTGCATTTCTCTAGTTACCAACTAGAGAAATGATTCCTGAAAGTACAGTCTTATTAGCATCTGCTTCCCTACACACCCACACTCATGTGCATTCACTTTCTCCTCATGGGGAATGTTTTCACACAACACTTGTGTGAAACAGAAATAATCTCAGCAAAATGCTTGTCCCATTCAAACACACTCCACCAGGTTTAGAAATCTGCATATTAGAATATAGAAGTGTGACCTGAGGGTTGATTAGGAACCACTGTCTTGATTTTCCCCCCATGGGAACTGAGAGATGGTTCCCCAAGAAGTGTCACATCCCATAGGACAGCAGCTGTCTAGTCCCACCAGCTCCAGGAGTGACTCAGACAGAGGGAGGGGGCTGGAGCAGGGTCTGTCTGGTGACAAGGCAGAGCCTGAGGAGGGGCAGCTCTGGCAGAGGCTCAGTAGGAGCAAGGGGGGAGCTACTTTGGCCTGGCCCTTTTACAAAGCCCTTGAGCATGGGGCTGGCATTGGGGGAAAGTTCCCTCAGCGATGGGATGGGGGGGCAGACTGGGCTAGGAAGGCGCCGTTCTCCCTGCTCTTGCCCCCAGATGACATGGCTGCCAGGCCTGGGTGCAGGCAGACTGGCAGTTGCTGCACCAACACGGGCAGGAGGCCCGGCTGATGGGGAGAGGCAGCCCCAGCAGCAGGCACAAGGCTGGGCCAGCATATGCGGGGAGCTGTTCGACTGCGTTTCCCTGCTGACATGGAGCTGGGTTGCCAGGTGTCTGGTTTTGAACCAGACAGTCCAGAATTTGAGCTTTCTGTTCAGGAAACAAACTGAGAAAATAGAAATAGAAATGTCCGGTATTTTCTAAATAACAATAATGTCGATTGTGATGTCATGTCAAGTGTCTCTGGTATTTTTGTAGAAACCATCTGGCAACCCTACATGGAGCCCAGGTGACAGGACACCTCCTAGTACTCACTGCTGCTAGCAACACCCTCACACCACTCCTCACAGCTCCCCCCACCATGGGGCAAGCAGGAGGGGATTGTTCCCCCCAACTGGCAGAGGGAAGGACAAAGGCTGAGAAGGGCAAAGGGCCTTGTCTGACCTCACACAGCCAGTCTGGGGCAGTGCTGGGCACAGGACCCAGATGCTGAAACTCCCCCTCAGTCTGGAGTTTCACACCCTGACTGATCAGAATAACGTGACCTCCAGTGAGATACAGCCCCACAGCCCAGCCTAGGGATGGCTCAGCCAGTGGGTTAGAAGCACCGGGACACAGAGAGACTCAGGAGCTGCTCAGAGACAACCACTGGCGAGAAACAGAACAATTCCCCGAGCAGACGAGACGTTCTGGCTCATTTGCTGGGACTTAAGGAGAACAAGGAAGTCCTGAGTCTCCTCCCTGTGACTTCCTCCCAGCTCAGCCAATCAGAACTGGGACTAGAACTGGAAGGCTGTGTCCACACTGATGGGCTATGTCTACACTGGCGGGTTATTGTGCAAGAAGGGCCGTTCTTCCGCAGAGCATCCACACTGCCCACTCGCTCTTGTGCAAGAAGTTTTACACTAAAGCGTGGTAAGAAAGGGCTTCTTGCACAAGAGCTACGCTCTTTTCTAACAGGTGTAAGTCCTCTTGCGCAAGAGGGCAGTGTGGATGCAGGACAAGGGTTTCTTGCCCTATAGCTAAAATGGCCATCAGAGCTTTCTTGCAGAGGAGAGCAGCCACACTGCCATGGATCCTCTTGCACAAAAGCACATCTCAAGATGCTGCCAGACATAGGGTCCAGTGCTCATAGCAAGGTAAATCACCCTCTATATCAATGTCTCTCCAAAGCAGGGAGCTACCAGGAACAGGGTTTGAACCCACCCAGGCAATCATCTATTGGATCTTAGGGCCAACACCTTAACCACTCGGCCATTCTGGTGACAGAGGAAAGGGCAGACGTGTGCAAGTTCTCTCCCCAAATAGTCCAGGGACTCACTCTCAGAATATCTGCCTATCCCATCTCTGTGCCAGGGCTTCCCACCAAAAGTGTGAGAGAGCTGCCCCCTCCCCCCCCCCCCCCCGCCCCCCAGTGAGGAGGGAAGCAGGGAAAAGGGAAACTAAACAAGACAAAACCCAACGTCCCCAGGGATTCCGAGGGACAAAGGCCTGGTGGGAAAAATCCCCCCCACACACACATTCACCTAGGCTACGTCTACACTCCCAGTTTCTTGCATGAGAAATATGCAAATGAGCCTAAGTGTGGAATACCATGGAGCCTCATTTGCATACCTAATGAGACGCCATTTTTGCAGAAGACGCTCTTGCTCCAGAAGGAACTGTCTACACTGCCCCATCTTGTGCGAGAAAACCCCTCTTGTGCAATGCCACTATTCCTGAAAATAATCGTCGAAGCGGCATTGCACAAGAGCTTCTTCTGGAGCAAGAGCCTCTTCTGCAAAAATGGCGTCTCATTAGGTATCTGCATATCCATTATGCAAATAACAAATCTGCAAATATGGAAATAAACTGTTGCCGGTCCCTAACAGATCAGTGTTTGCAGGTATCTACACTTAAAAATTCACAGAAACAATTCCCCTCAGGCTGCTGGGGGGGGGGGCAGCTCCTCCCCCAGGGGGACTGGAGCCTGCAGAGGGAGGGGCGCAGGGAGAGGCACCCACAGAGGCAGGGGGCATTTGGGACACCCTGGTTATAAACTTCAGAAATTTTGTCAGGGGCAGAGGAGTTGGTGCCCCCAAGTGCCACCACCAGGCACCTCTGCCCCCCCTCCTGCCCGATGGGGGTGGGGGAGCTGCCATTGTATCTCCCCCCTTCCTTCTGTACAAGCCCTGCCCTGTGTCTCCCCCTCCCTCAGCCAGGCAGCTCTTGCTCCCCCAGTCTCCTCCCAGCCTCCCCTGCCCCCTTTCCCTTCCTGTGACCCCCCCCCCAGTTTCCCTCCATTGCACCCCTGCTCCCAGCCACCCCATGCCTGGCATGATCCATCCAACCTCCCTTCAGCGCCTCCTGCCTCCCCTTCCTGCCCCACCTCCCTGTTCCCCTTCACCTCTCCTATCTGCCCCCATCTCTCTTGATCCCCCTCCCCACCCTCTCTGGGATGGCTCCCCCCGCCCCACACGAGCTGGTAGCAGCTTCCCTGGCCCCAGGCTGGGATCACAGCCCCCTCTGCTGAGAGCAGCCCTGGGCCAGATCCCCACACTGCCACCGTGGGGGGGGGGGGTCTGCTCTCTGGGAAGGGAACGGGGGGCCTCTCCTACCTACCCCCACAAATGCTGCCCACCTTGGGGTGGGGGCTGGGCTGGGCAGGGACTGGCCAGGCTGGGGGCGCTGCCGTGGGAAAGGTTCCCAGAGAGCAGCATTCTACATCCCACCAGCCCTGCGGGAGATTCCCCCTCCTGGCTGCAGCCCGGGCTCTGGGGGCCCAGCAGTGCTGCACCCAATGCTGGGGCTCAGGGATCCGCCCGGAGCTGGCACCAGGGGCCCCACAAGCAGAGGGCAGGAAAGGAGCCAGGCTGAGGCTTTGCAGGGAGCAGGCCGGGGACCTGGCAGGAGGAGGCTCCAGCGAGCACAGAGCCTGCGCAGGGCCAGCCTGCTGGGAGGGGAGCAGGAGCATCCAGCACCATTCAGGCCAGCGGCAGCCGACACTGGGGGAGCTCTGAGACTCCAGGGCAAAGGCCTCCGGCCCCCCAGCCCCTGGGGTTAGGTGGCCCTGGAACCAGGCCCCCTGGAGTAGCATTGTGGCCAGGGGGCTCTGACCCACAGGGGGGCCGGCCCCAGAGCCCAGGGCCTGGGAGTCTGGTCAGCAAGTGAGACTCGCCCGTCAGTCCAAGCTGCTTTCTCCCCGGCTGCCGTTCCTGCCTGTCCCGTGCCAGCGCCGCACGCAGGCCAGTGGGGCAGGACGGGGGTGTCAGTGGGGCCCTGCTCTCAGTCCGTCCCTCACAGGCCCTGTGGGCTGCTCGAGGGCTGAGCCCGTCGCCCAGGCCTGGCGCGGGGATGGAACATGGGGCACGTTTCCCCCTGTGAGCGTGTGTGGGGGCAGGAGGGAGCCACACGGGCCCGGCTGAAGGTTTTGTGCTGGGGCTGGAGGCTTGAGACCGAGCTGTCGGCCTCAGCGGGACTTGCTCCTCCCCCCTCTCCTGCCTTGCTGCCTCCTTTGGCCAGCAGCGCTCAGGGGCAGCCGGGAGAGCCGGCACCAAGGGCAGAGGAGGCCAAGGCACAAGCCCCTCAGAGGGGACAGGCCTGAGGCCTCTGGCTTGCCCAGGCTCACGCCAAGGGGCTTTCTGTGGTTCCGGGCGGGGAGGGAGGCCAGGCCCAGGCCGGTGGGAGAAGGGGCAGCGCCTGCCAGGGCAGCAAGGGGAGCTGCAGGGAGCGAGACGCGGCGTTTCTGCCTGGATCACTCAAGGGTCCTTCTGCGGGTGAAGCGCCTGTGACACCCCTGAGCTGCTGGGTTCTCCTGCTCCTCCTCTGGGAGGCCAGACCCTTCGGGGGGCTCTTGTCCTGACACTCGTCCAAGGGCCACCTGGGCAAAGCAGCCTGCCCCAGGCACCTTCCATAGCTCAGCTGGCAGAGCAGAGGCCTGTAGCGGGTGCTCGGCAAGTGTCCTTAGGTGGCTGATTCAACTCCAGCTGAAAGGAGAGATTCTTCTCCCTCCCCCTGGCTGCAGGCCCGGCCTTAGGACCAGGCGGCTGCCTTGGGTCTGTCCCTTTGGGGCCTGGTGCTACAATTGACAAAAAGGTTTTGCGTACCAGCTGCCAATCAAATGTCTTTGGCTGCGCAGGCCTTGAGTCATGGCAAGAGCTGGAGGGGAATGGGGAACGGCTGCACTTAGGAATGGGAAGGGGGTGTCTGGAACCATAACATAGAACAGTTTTAAGGCTGCTTCCAAGGAGGGCACCATGGCTTAGTTGGCTAAAGCACCTGCCTAGTAAGCAGGAGATCCTGGGTTCAACTCCCAGTGGTGCCTTCTTGCCAGGTCAATGTGTCTTTTCTTCCCACCATCTTCAACATGTATCTGGAGTTGGTTTTACCTTCAGTTGAGCTTGGTGGTGCCCTCACAGTGGGAGTAGGATAGTAGCAAAGAGCAAGACTTGTCCTAGGGGTTTGATTTAGTGAGGCTTAGCTAGACTTGCTAAATCAAGCTGTGGAAGATGGATTGCAGCAGCAATCTCCACCTGAGTGAAGACATGGCCTAATGGTGCAATTAGTTAGATGCCGACACTAACAGCGCCACTCCTGGTGACTCACAGAGGCTACATCTACACTAGAAGTTTTCTCCTTAAAAAAATATGTTAATGAGGGATTCAATTGCATGAGTCACAATCTCATTTGCATATTTTCAGCCAATGGGATTGTTGTGCAAAAACAAGCCGTGTGAACATTTTTTTTGCACAAAGCCCCTTTTTTTCACAAGATTCTTATGCCCTCCCAAAAGAGGTATCCTGATCTTGCAGAAAATGGGGATTTTGCACAAAAAGAAAACTTCCATACTGCTTGTTTTTGCACAGCAACTCCAGCACAAAATCAGTTTGCCAGAAAATATGCAAATAAGATCATGACTCATGCAAATGAGACCCTCGGTAGCACCTTTTTTGCTGAGAAGCTTTGTAGCGTAGCCATAACTGGAGATTCTGGTGCTGATCATGCAATAGAAGCACATTATGTTTAAACAGCTGCCGTATGAATGTACCTGAAAGTCACAAGGATCAATGATCTGTGTGAAAGGCAGGTGGCCAGTAATTAGAGCCCCAGGTATGTTGTGTGCACAAGGGAAGGTAGGAATGTGCACCAGGCAGTCTGATAATGGTGTTTAGTGTGTGTTTGTAACAGGCTCCTGCCCATCTCCGGTAGATTTGGGCAACTCCTCCACCAATTGCAATACACATTAGGCCGTTCCTCCCCAGCTGGGTGTGGTTCTTGTTCTTCTGCACAGCACAGCCCATGGAGACCAAGGACCTGCTATTGGGCTTCCAAATCACACCCTTGTTGAAAGGATGGAAACAGAAACCAGACACACAGCGGGTTTGAGCTGGCTCCAGCTGAGGGACGGGTTTGCCTGGTTTAAGTGCATTGGCACAGGACAGCAGTAAGGGTTCGTATTCATTTATAGAATCCAAAAAATAGAAACCTAGAATGTAATGGAATGGGAGAGAGAAATGTTTCCATTGAATGGTCAGTTGGATTTGAAGTAACGCTCATATAATTTGTAGTCTATCACTGAGCTACTCTCCCCGAAGTTTGCACTGATAGGAGTTGAGAAGGGAACAAGAGTCTTTTGTAGCCCACGCACCCCTGGGCCTGTCTCCATCGCTTCTGCCTCTGCCAGGTGAAGGGAGGCCGCTGGGCCCAGCATCTTTCTGCCCAACCAGGGCTGGCTTTTTGGGAGGTGGAGGCACTTGGTCCCCTGGCTGTGTCCATGGGGAGGTTGGCTCTGCTGAAAGCCAGACTGGTTTTCCTGTTGTTAGGCAGGACCCTGCAATCCATGTTCTCTCCTGCTTTTGTAGCCTCTGTTGCCTTCTGCAGGTGTCCCTTCTTGTCCTAGGAAGGGGTGTGGCCAAAACAGGTCTTGCTGTGAGCAAGATTTGAACCTGTACAGGGAAACCCTATTGGATTTCTAGTCCAACACCTTAACCACTCAGCCATCACAGCTCTAAGTATCAACAGGCCACGGAAACTGGTAATTAAACCCAGTGCCCAGGCCTGACATCTCAACCGCAGAATTCCCACAGCAAAGCATTTCACAGGTCATACAAAGGAGTCCTGGGCGCTCTGGTCTGAGACTGGCTTAGAGGTGAGTTCAAGGGGAA
Source organism: Pelodiscus sinensis (assembly GCF_052426305.1). NCBI lineage: Eukaryota > Metazoa > Chordata > Testudines > Trionychidae > Pelodiscus > Pelodiscus sinensis. Next base: position 31,728,450 of record NC_143070.1, read on the forward strand.
ACCTCACAAAGGAGATTCCAGGCAGCCAGGTCATGGGGGTCTCTGAGATTGCGGCTTTCCCACCTGGCTGTTGCCATGGTTGCTCTGTGACATCACTGCATCCCAGCCAATGAGCTGAGGTGCTGTAAAAGTTCCTTGTGATGTCACTGCTGCCTTGCAGGCTCATGTCCTGCCCCTGGCCAGCCCCTTGGCATGTGTGAGCTGCTCCCCCTGTTCCCCCCTCACTCAGGGCTGGTTCTGGGGCTCACACAGGGAACATCAGAGGCTGCTCAGGGGGCCACATTGCTAGGCCAGGGGCCCTCCTGTGGGGCTGTGAGTGTTGCTGTCCCTGCTGTACAGACAGGGCCATAGAGCCTCAGGAGGCTGCAGCGGTGGGAGACACTTCCCTGGTTTCGGGAGGGAGACGAGATGTCAAGTCCCATGACTTGGAGCCAGCTACAGATACCCATGGAAAGCTGATTTTCAGAGGGGTGTGATCAGCCCTTCCTGTGTATCTGGCTTCTTCAAAGGGGCTTCATTAGGAGCTAAAAGTTGAAGAAGGGACATTTAGAAGGGCAAATTTCTTTCCCTGGCAGAGTTTTCTGTGTGCCCCAGTGGCCTAATGGACAAGGTACTGGCCTTCTAAGCCAGGGATTGTGGGTTCAAGTCCCACCTGGGGTGACAGTTTCTCTCATTGACAAAGAGTTTACTATGCTTTCTGAAACAGTTAGCAAGGATGCTGCACAGTTGCTGTTTTCCTCTCTACAGAAGTTGTTCAGATCCCTCCCTAGCCAATGCTGGTGTTTAGATGCAGCTCTGAGTGCTAAAAGCTCAGGTATCCACGGTCAGAGTGAAGGGGCACATTTTGCTCTAGAATGCCCAGGAGTGACAGCCAGAGGGAGGTGGCTGTAGCAGAGCAGGGTCTGTCTGGAGACAAAGCGGAGCCTGAGGATGAGAAGGCCCCTGAGAGGCAGAGACTCCAGAGCAGTGGCAGGAGGACTAGTTATTTGGTCTGGCAAAAGGACAGAAAATCCCCAGGCCCTGAGCATGGTGTGGGCAAGGCCCATGGGGCAGTTTGCCTGGTGGTATTTGGGGTGTGGAGAAGCTGTGAAGCTCTGTGAGTGGATAAGGTCCCTGGCTGAGCTGCGCCACCGGCCGTGTGTGTGACTCAAACTGTCCCTCGTCCCCTTTTGTGTGTCTGTTGCGCTTCCAGCGTCTTTCCTCAGGCACGTTCATCCGGCAAAGACCCCCCCCCCCAGGGATCTTGTATCTTCCTTTGTGCAGCTCAGCCACAGACACCGGCAGGGCTGAAAGGAAATTGCTGCACTTTGGAAGTCAAAGGTGTTGTCTGGGACCACAGAGCAGTTTCACCCAGCAGTCTGAGGTGGGCATCATGGGGCAGTTGGTTAAAGCGCTTCCCTTATAAACAGAAGAGCCTGGGTTCAACTCCCCGTGGTGCCTTGTTGCATCCTTTGCTCACATTTTCCTATTTCCTTCTGGGACACAGAAGAGGCCTCCCTGGCCACCCATAGAACTGCTGGGTTGACCCAGTGGCCAAAAGGGGCTGCGGCTGCTGCCGACAGAGAAGAAGCTGGGATGCTAATAATGCCCAGGTCATGGGTACAAGCCCCATGCAGACCCCACAACAGCCAAATTAGTTTTATTTGAGCTTCTCCCCATGAAAAGTGGTGAGAGGGAGCCCTTGGCTGTGGGACCCACTTGTGCCTGTTGCTCAGGGTTAAATAAGATCTCCCCCAGGAGGTCGCCTGTTCCCTTCTCACCTCGCATTGGCTGGGAATCAAATCAAGCAAGGGGCAGCAAACGCCAGGCACTGTCATTGTCTGGGCCACAGCTAAAGAACCTCTTGGAGCAGTCCATGCAGAGGAATGTGGACATTTATGGCCAAATGGCCAATGGTCTAGCAAAGAAAGGCCACCTTCCTCCTACCCCCACATCCTAGACCAAGTCAGAGCCAAGGTCAAGGAATTGCAGCAGAGGTATGTGAGGGAGGAACCGCATTACTGTGCATGCTCTCAGAGAGGATGAAGAGCAGTGAGAGGCAGCCCCAAGCTGCAGAACCCATTTGTGCCTGTTTTTCAGGGTTCAAGTAAAACTTCAGTAGGGAGATTTGATGCACCCTCTTTACATTGCATTGGCTGGGAATTGAACCCAGGTCAACTGCTTGGAAGGCAGCTATGCGCACCACTATACCACCAATGCCTGCCTGCAAAGTTGTTGGGAAAATTAGTGAGGGAAGCCCATGTCTGCCATGAGGCTGGCCAGAGGCGAGAGGGTGCCTGTGTGGTTTGGGTAAAGCAGAACTTCATGGCTACTAGGCAAAGACCAGAATTGGTGACGCTGGGGTAGTGGCTGTCCTGCGCTCTCCATGGTGTGAGGAGCCGGGCGGGAGAGGAGTCCCAGAGGTTGTTGGGTGGGAGAGTTGAGTTTATCGGCCTTTGGGCTAAGCTCTAGAGCAGACAAGGGAGAGGTGGGGAAGTGACTTCTGGATACTCTTTGTGGCCCAGGGATGCGGTTGCTCTGTGAGGTCACCTCCAGTTTCCCCTCTTCTGTTTCTTTTCAGCTCCCTGCAAACTGCCTCCCAGGTGTGGGTGAGGCTGAGTGTGTGTCCATCTCCTCCTCAGGCCAAGTGTTCGCATGTTTCATATCTAAGGAACCATCCTCCTCCCTTTTTCCCTGCCAGTCCTTCCTGAGCGAGCTGAACCCTTCTGTGCCAAAATTCCAGTCTTGTATTATCCCACCAAGTCCCTGTGATACCAACTTCTTCCTGCTCATTACTGATAGTCCTGTGTGTCTATACCAGCATCTAAGACACAGATTAGATTTTGTTTCCCAGTGGTCCTGCGTCCCTACTTTATCTCTGCTGTTACAGCCCCTGCTCCCTCCCATTTCTGGCCCATCCCCCAGGTGTCCATGTTGTTCAGTTACCTGTGGGCTTTGGGCATCTGCCCCCATCAAACCTAGTTTAAAGCCTCCTCACTAGGTTAGCCAGTCTGCACCCAAATACTCTTCCCTTCCTCGACAGGTGAACCCCATCCCTGCTGAGCAGCCCTTCCTGCAACAGCATCCCATGGGCAAGGAAGCCAAAGCCCCCTGCAGATGGAGCTGTAGCTTTCTGTGCCCAGGGGGCCAGACATGGCCTGGGCTCTATGGCTGGAGGGAAATGGGGAATGGCTACATTTTGGGAGTCAAAAGTGTTGTCTGGAAACATAAAGAGCCATTTTAAAGATATGTTGGAGGAGGGCACCATGGCTTAGCTGGTTAAAGCACCTGCCTCATATACAGGAGATCCTGGGTTCAACTCCCAGTGGTGCCTTGTGGCCTTTGCTCACATTTTCCTATGCCCTGCTGGGACACAGAAGTGGCCTCCCCTGGCCACCCATGGAACTGCTGGTTCAGGAAAAGGCTGATTGGGGAGGAGTGTTGGGAAGAAGGAAACCACAAGCCTGGAGCAGGTGCAGAGGCTGCTGTGACTGGCACTGGCAAAGCAGGGCTCTTGCTGCAATTGCTGGGACTGCAGAGCCAGTGCCAAGTGCCCTTGTGGTTCCCTGGGGGTGTCAGCACCTAGAGAGCCTGAGGGTGCAACCTCGGCAGCTCCTGCAGCCATGGAGAGTCAGGGTCTGTGGGTGTCAGGTGCTTCTCACCTGTCAGGGAGAAACCTCTTGGGGCTTGTGGTTTCCTTCTTCCCCACACACCTCTCCACTCAGCCTTTTCCTGAGCCAGCAGTTCCATGGGTGGCCAGGGGAGGCCTCTTCTGTGTCCCGGAGGGGCATAAGTAACTGAACTGAGGAGCTGCTGTTTATTTGGCAAGTGCTTTAACCAGCTAAGCCACTGTGCCCTACTCAGATCCCCCTCTAAACTGTTCTATGTACGGTCCCAGACAACACCATTGTCTCGCAAAGTTCGGCCATTCCCCATTTCCCTCCTGCCTTCCCACTCTGGCAGTGTCTGGCTCCCTGGGCACAGAAGGCTACAGCTCAGTGGGCAGAAGCTCTAACATGCACGTTTCCCCCAGCCGCTGGCAACTGTGGAGTTGTCTTCGAGGTTTTGCAAGGTTTGGGGAGGGCAAAATGCAGCAAACTTTGATTTTCTGGCTTGTAAAGTCCTTGGCCTCAGGGTTTAGGTTGGAGTCCCCAGGCCCGGCCTCCTTCAGTTTGGTCCCTTCCTGAGGGCACAAAATTGACAACAGAGAATTCATTTGCCCCGCAGCAATCTCTGTTGGCCAAAGGGTTAGCAACTGAATATTTGCCCAAGCTTAAGTGCAGTAGCAGAAAACACTATGTGTGTGTTTCTGTGGTGTAGTGGTTATCACATTTGCCTAACATGCAAAAGGTCCGTAGTTCAAAGCCAGGCAGAAACATAGGGTCTTCTCTTATTGTGGGTGCCCACAAGGCAGTTCTAGGGCCTGCCACCTGGTGCAGGGTTTGGCATCATGTGTGCTGGCTTTCAGGAGCATGTGGGAGACAGCTAAACAGGTTAAGCTGAGATAGGAGGATGCGGGGCTGGGTCTGAGACTTCTCAGTGGTGCCTTGCCTGAGACCAGGTCATTGCAGCCACACAGTCCAGGGCCCACCCTGGAAGTGCCACTACTGTGGCTGTTCACCTTCGGGACAGTGTGGCTGTTTCCTTTGGTGCAAGTGGACACAAAGCCACGTAATGTCCTGCCTCATTCCCAGACCCCAGCCACCCCATTCCCCTCGCTTTCTTACCACCCAGCACCCCCAGCTTCCTTTGACACCCTCCCTTCTTCCTGCTCCGCCACCCTGCTCCTTCATCCACATTCCTTCTGCACCCTTTTTCCTTCTGCACCCTTTCTCCTGGCCACGCACGGCTCCTTGGTACTTCTCAAGCCAGGCCCTGCAAGGAGCCACCAGGCAGGAACCAGCCCTTGGAGCTCGGCTTGCACCGGATCTGGGAGTTTCCCACCACATCTCACCTGGGAAGAGGTGACTTCTGACCTTACGTCTCCGTTCCCTCCAAAGGTCTCCGCTGCCTCGGGACCCGCCTGCTCAGGGTGCTGCCCCTCTGCCACTGGGCTGGGAGTGGGAGACTCCACAGTCTCTGCACTTGGGCTGAGAAGTCTCACGGGGACTCGTCTGTTGACGGCGTTAGTCAGCCCGATGGCCAGCCAGATCCATTCCGTAGCGCTGCCCGAGAGGGAGCTTTACAAGTGCCCAGTGTCCGTTGGTATTTTCTGGGGCTCTGTGTAGGGGATTGGGCTTGGCCATCTTTTCCACGGGAAATGCCTCTTCTTTGGAACAGCAGCTCCCAGGAGTTCATGGAACTTCTTCTTCTCAGCTTGGGAAAGGGACGACTCAGGGGGGATGGGAAAGATATTTGTGCTGTGAAAACAACAGGGCCCCCAGGGAAACTGGTAAATAATCCCAGTGTCCAGGCCTGATGTTACCTGCCCCCACACAATTCACATGGCAAACCTGGCTCCCCGAGCACAGGGGGAGTCTGTGGGCTCATTGCTGGACAGTGGGGTGAAGCAGCAAACCAGCCTCCTCCTGTGGGGCCTGTGAGTGTTGCTGAATCTGGGCCCCTGCACCTGGGCAACAGCAAACAAAAGGTCTGGGGGCCACACAGAGACCCCGCTGGGCTGAGCAGGAAGTGGCTGGGACTTTGCTTTGTCTTTGCCTGTGGGCTTGTCTGTCTGCAGCCTGGAAACCTCCTGGCTCCTCAGACCACTGGTCTGGATGGAGCGTTACAGAAGTCGGAATAATGGAATCACTGTGTAGACGCTCCCATTATTATTGCAGTGTAATGGCCGTTATTTCCAAGGAACGCTGCTGTGTAGATGCAGCCTAGGAGAAATGCTTTCATGAACATGTGGGAGGAGCAAGGGCTCCTACAATGTCAGGAGAAATGAGGAAATGCGGTCACCTCTCTAGATATAAAAGAGATGATATAAGAAAAGAGGATGTGTCAGGAGTGGGATTTGAACCCACGCCTCCATATGGAGACCAGAACACCCAACTAAGGGAAAGACAGGTCCTTGAGTCTGGCGCCTTAGACCACTCGGCCATCCTGACATCTATACAGCCACCTCCAATGGCAGTTTTCTTACATGTGTGAGTTGCTCGGGGAGGCGGCGGGAGCACCTCTCTTTCCCCACCTAACAGCCGCTCTACAGCCCAGCTGGGTTTATCCCCACTCACCCTCATCTACCGTTGCAAGGTGTTTTGCAGGGAGCTGATAAGAAAGAGAAGAGGAGAAAACTCTGGCCAGCAGAACTGAGGCCTGGGATTCTCCTGTGCCAGGGAGTCTGTGTCAGTGCCTGGGGATCCTGAGCTGGGTGTCTCCTGGGCTTGTTGGCTCCAGACCAGGGGTGTCTCTTCTGCAGGGCGATGCTTGTTCCCGGGGCTAACGCTTATCTCTGGGACACACTTTGTGCAGGGACCGTTGGTCTTTGTGCCACAGTACGTGTCTGGGACGTGGGAGTGTGGAACCTGCCTCAAATGGACACATCTGCCCCCAGCAGTGTTCTGCTTGAGACCCCGGAGCCCTGGCTTTGACTGGTGCCTGGCACGTGGGGAATTAGATCTAGGGAGAGATTTCTAGAGCCCCACAACAGCTGCTGCTCGCATGAAGATGTGCACATCTGTCTGGGGTTACTGGGCACCCGGCCTGCTTCCTGTCCCTGCCAACCTGGGCAAAGCGGCATCACTGGCTCAGGGGTTCCTCTCCTCAGTGCACTGAAGAGAAAGCTCTTGTGTGTTAAAGGGCCTCAGGGAGCCCAGAGCAGAGGGAGCTGGGAATCTAGTCCCATTGATCCCCTCAACACACACCCACACAATCCCAGCCCCAAGCACCCCACAGCCCTAATCCTGTGCCCTGATTCCCATATCCTCACCCCTGCCCTGAGCCCCACCCCCCACTGACACGCTCCCCAAGTACCTACCTTGAGCCTCCCACACTCCACTCCACACTTGAATTTCTTACAGGTACTGTCCTATCACAACCCCTCCCCCAACTTCCTGCCTTGAGCCTCCCTATGCCCAAGGGGTGGTGCCCAATAGAACAGTCCCTGCAAGAAATGTGTCACTTTCACCCCTGGGAGCAGCTCAGCCAGGCAAAGGGGCTGCCTGGGGCAGGACATTAGCCCTGGAGGGCAGGGGTGGGTGTGGCAGTGACATCACAAGGGCTTTTTGCAGCCCCTCAGCTTATTGGCTAACGGAGGTTGAGAGCCTGTGTGGGGGCAGGGAAGTAGCTACCTGAGAAATGTGCTGGGCTGCTGGCTGGGAGTGAGCCAGGTAAGTCTCCCAGCCAGAGCCTGCCTCTGGCACCCCAGCCCCTCCCTTCCCTCAACCCACTGGTACCCCACATAAACCAAACCCTCTGCCCCCATCCTGAAAACTCACCCCTCCCAGATCCTGCACCCCAATCCTCTGCCCCAGGTCACAACCCAACCTCCTGCAACTGTTCCTGCACCCCAGTCCTCTGCCCCAAGCTCCTGTCTGCACCAACCTGCATCCCAGACCCCCACCTCCTCCATTAATAGCATGGAAAAGTGCAGCCCTGGGAGTGGTTCCCCATCAAAAGTCATTGCCCAGGCCAGCCCTAATCTGTGCAGCAACCCAGCCCCCCCCCCCCCCCCCAACTGCTTAATGAGCCCTGCCAGGGGCTCAGGACTCTGCCCATGGAGCTGCCATGTCTTCTCCAGAGCCCTTAGGCTGGCACCGGGGAGGACTGAGTCCAGACAGTGCCCAGCAGAGTCCAGCAAGGGCAGAGGGAAGAGCTGGGATGTGGTGGTGGGGCCAGGGGCTGTTCTGAAAGGCTGCAGGTGCCGTTAGACCCTTTTGTTCTTCCCTGTCTCACCCCAGCGCTGAGCAACACTCAGTGTCGGTCTGAGCATCCGTCCTGCTCTGGGACGTGTCTCTGTGGCAGGAACCTGCCCAGGCGGCTCTCGCAGTGAGGCCCCTCCCTGGCAGCACCGAGCAGTGAGAGCTGAGTGAAGGGGGAGGCAGGGCCAGGGGGAGAAGGCTCCATGACTGTGTCAGAGGGAGGCTCTGCCCTGGCCAGTGGGGAATCGTTGCCTCTCCGAGGGGCCCAGGCCTGGTGGGTCATTTCCCCAGGTTATTGAGTGGGGGCTGGAGCCAGTTCTGGGTTGTCTCCTTCAACAACCAGACTGAACCAATGGATCTTGTGCCGACCTGACACTGCGCTGGGCTAGTGCTGTGTGTGCCACAGAGCTTCCTGCAGGGCTGCCCACATGGGAGAGGGGAGGGGCAGTTTGAGTCACCAGCTCCGTCCCTTCTGAAGGGCTTGTGAAAATGGCAGGTGCTGTCTTGGCAGTGAGGGAGAGGTGGGAAAGGGGCCCTGGGTGAACCTCTTGGGTCACAGCTGCTGTAACAATGAGGTAAGATGAATGACTTGGCAGATGTCAAGTGAAAAGTGAGGCTGGTTTCTCTGAATGGGAATTGGACCCAGGCCTCAACAGTGAAAGTTCTGAATCCTAGTCACTAGACCATCAGGGACACCTGCACATGGGGTCTTTCCTTACCTGCACTAGCCTTTCACAGGCCACTTTCTCTCCCCTTCAGGACACGGGTCCATTTTCCATTGTCCAGAGGGGACAAGAACAGAAACCAAACAGAACATCAGAGCAGCCAGACTGGGCCGTGCCAGTTGCCCAACTAGCCCAGGATCCTGTCTCACGACAGCAGCCAATTCCATTGCCCAGTGGGAATCCTCAGAACAGACAATTAAGTGATGCCTCCTGTCGCCCATTCTCAGCTTCTAGAATACACCAGCTAGGGACACCTGCCCTGTCCATCCTGGTTAAATGCCATTGATTGACCTTTCCTGCATTAAATTATCCAGTTCTGTTTTGGACCTTCTTGTAGATTTCACCTTCACAACATCTTCTGGCAAGGAGTTCCACTGGGCGCAAAAATGTTCCCTTTTGATTCACTTTTAATTTGGTTACTTACCAGTTTCATTCTGTCACCCAGGATCTTGACTAGGAAAATAAAAATTCTTATTTGCTTTCTGCACCCCTGTCATCATTTCACAAAACTCTGTCCCATCGCACCTTAGTCGTCCCTTTCCCAAGCTGAGAAGAAGTTCCATGAACTTCTTCCTTCAAAGTAGGAATAAGAGATCCTCCGGAATAGGGCTTTATTCCGGAGGATCGGGCCAGTCTAGACGCTTTTTTCCGGCTTTTCCCCAAGGGCCACCTGGGCAAAGCAGCCTGCCCCAGGCCCCCTTCCAAAGCTCAGCTGGCAGAGCAGAGGCCTGTGGATCAGCAAAGGCCCTTAGGTTGCTTTTTTTAAAAAAGTAATGGAGATTGCCTATCTCCTAGAACTAGAAGGGACCTTGAAAGGTCATCAAGTCCAGTCCCCTGACTTCTCAGCAGGACCAAGTACCATCCCCAATGAATTTTTGCCCCAAATGGCCTCTGCTAGGATTGAACTCACAACCCTGGGTTTAGCAGGCCAAAGCTCAAACCACTGAGCTATCACTCCCCAAACATTGCTGTAATCAGCATGCGGCTTGAACCCATGACCTTGGTATTATTAGCACCAGGCTCTAACCAACTGAGCTAGCTGGCCTGCTGATTTGACTTCAGCTGAAAGGAGAGATTCTTCTCCCTCCCCCTGGCTGCAGGCCAGGCCTTAGGACCAGGCGGCTGCCTTGGTTCTGTCCGTTTGGGGCCTAGAGCTACAATTGCCAAAAAGGTTTTGGTTTCCAGCTGCCAATCTAACGTCTTAGGCTGCGCAGACCTCAAGACACGGCAGGAGCTAGAGGGGAATGGTGAACGGCTGCACTTTGGAATGGGAACATGTTCTCTGGAACCATAAAGTAGAACAGTTTGAAAGTCATTTTGAGGGAGGGCACCGTGGCTTAGTTGGCTAAAGCAGCTGCCTTGTAAGCAGAAGATCCTGGGTTCAACTCCCAGTGGTGCCTTGTGGTGAGGCCAATGTGTCTCTTCTTTTCACCATATCCCAACACAAATCTGGAGTTGGTTTTACTGTTTGCTGGTGTCCTAACAGTGGAAGTAGGATGGCAGCAAAGAGCTGGTGCAGGTGCCCTCTGGGTTTGATTTAGAAAGTCTTTTCTAGATTTGCTAAATCAAACTCTGGGAGATGGATTGCAGCAGAAATCTCCACCTGAGTGAAGACATGGCCTAATGGTGCAATTAGTTAGATGCTGACCACAGCCAGTCTGAGCCACTCAAGTGCTCCGGGCATGTGGCACGGCCCACTGGCTCATGGTGCATGTGCGACTCCACCATGGGTGCACAGTGCATATACAGCCCCTCCCCCTCCATTCATGGAGCTTGTGGTGGCAGGATGCTCTTGTGCTGCACAGCCTGGCCCTGCCACCACCACTGGTGTGCAACCCAGAGTCCCCTGGGGCAGGCCATGCAGAGCCCCACAGCTGCATGGGGAAGGGCACTGATGACAGGTGCTGTGGAGGTTAATGCAGCCCCAGGGAACTGCTGCAGCCTGCCAGGAGCCAGGCAGGCAGTGCCTGATGGCAGCTGCCCCACTAGCTCAACCCTTAATCCAGTCCTGATGCCAACAGTAACAGCCCCACTGCTGGTAACTCACAGAGGCCCTTGCTGCCCAAGGAAGAGGTGTGGGCAAAACACAGACCACACTGTGAGCAGTATTTGAACCTGCGCAGGGAAACCCTATTGGATTTCTAGTCCAACGCCTTAACCACTCAGCCATCACAGCTCTGGGCAAAGTGGGGCCAGGGAAACTGGTAAATAATCCCAGTGCACAGCCCTAATGTCACCTGCCATAGAATTCACACAGCAAACCCTTTTAACAGCTGTGCAGAGGCGTCCCAGCCCTTCTGCTCTTAGGCTTCCTTGGAGGTGAGTTCTGCTTCAAGGTCTTCCCTCCTCCTTCTTGGTCTTCCTTTGCCTTTTCCTTCCTCTTCTCTTCTCCCCTTTTCCTTCTTCTTGCTGGTCTCCTTCTTGGACCCCAGTTTCTAAAGAGAAATTCAAGTACCGCTTAGTTCTACCTTAACCAATTATTTTAGTATAATTTCACTATCCAGTCAGCTAAGATCAAGTGCTTCCAGCCTCTTGGAGAGCCATGTCACAGGCACAAGCTCCCAGAGACCCCCTCTGGCCCTTCCAGGGATACATCACAGGACCAAGCAAGTGGCAGCAAGTGCCGGGCACTGTCAAGGTCTGGGCCAGAGATAAAGCTGTGGTCCAAGGAGGAGTCTCTGCAGGCCCGGCAGTCCAGGCGGAGGAATGCAGGTATTTATGGCCAAATGGCTAACGGCCTTGCAAAGAAAGGCCACCTCCCCCCTCCCCTGACCAAGTCAGACCCAAGGTCAAGAAATTGTGGCAGAGGTATGTGAGGACCTGTGAGCGCAGCTCCTGCTCTGGAGAAGCTCCGCAGGACTGTGCATACTGTGAGGAACTGGACCTAGTCCTGGGGAACCCTGTCTCCAGGGACAGTTGTGGAGTCTGGGATGGAGACACCTGGGCAGCAGTAGCCGCAGCTTCAGGACAACAACCCTGCTGACCCAGCAGCTCCAGGATGAGGAGGAGGATTCCAGGAACGTTGTGACCCTCCCCCTGGAACCGGTCCCCCAGATGCAGGAGGCCTCCCAAATGTCTTCGGGCACCGGGGAGGGAACATCAGGTGAGTGTTGTGAGGTTGCAACACACACAGGGCAGGCGGGAGCACAGGGGATGATGCGCTATCGTGAAGTGTCATGCTGATCGTAGGCTGGGGGACACCACACATGTCTGACCCCATAGAGGGCCGTCCTCCCCCCACCATGTGTGCAAGGCACCACCTGCTCCTGCAGACAGTGCTGCCAGCGGCTAATTTCCTAACACTGGATGCAAACAAGCAAGTGTAATGGGGGTGTAGCTCAGTGGTAGAGTGTTTGACTGCAGGCAAAGTGGTCCCTAGTTAAACTCCAAGTGCCCCCTGAAAAGTTGATCAACTTCATTGAAACCTTTGCATCTCCAGTTGCATCACACTCTGCATTTCTGCTGTGCAGAGATTCCTAAAATTACTACAAACCCCAAATGTGTTCCTGGGTCAATGCACATAAACCAGGCAAACCCATCTCAACTGAAACAAGTTCAAATCTGCTGTGTGTCTGGTTTCCATTCCCATCAATTCAGCAAGGGTGTGATCTGAAGGTCCTTGGTCTACCTGGGCTGTGCTGTGCAGAAGAACAAGAATCACACTCAGTGGGGGAGGAATGGCCACAATCAATCTTCTAGAGTTTGATTTAGCAAGTCCAACTAAGACTCACTAAATCAAATCCAGAGGGTACCCCACCAGTTTCCAGTACTTCTGCTCTTTGCTCCCTTTGGGTTCCTGAAGTAGGGACACAGCCAGGCTCAACTGAAGGAGGCCATCTCTCGCTACGTAGGGTATGTTTACACTTGCACCCTCTTTTCCAAGAAGGGATGCAAATGTAAAGATTGAAAACTGTAAATGAAGCCACCAGGGACACATACAATGGGCCTGCAAAAAAATGAACCAGCTGAGCACTTTGCAGAGAACAGGCCATCGCCCTGCTGGGAGAGGCTCCATCATGCACAGACTCTGTGCAGGGCCAGACTGCTGGGAGGAGGCTCTGGCCATGGACTTTCCTTCCCTCTCTGTTACCTCCTGCACCTGGGGCTGAAAGGGACGTGGGCTGCAGGCTGGTCCTGCCCAGCTGCCTTCCCCAGTGGGAGCAGAAAATGCTTATGGAAGGGCTCACACATTGTCCTCAATGCACTGGCCTGAGGGCCTGAATTCTTGCTGCCCCTGGGTGCACCCAAATGCCCTTCTGGGGGGGCAGGTTCCCCAGCTCACACCCCTCCTGTCACACAAAGCTTGCAAACGGGGTTGATTTTCCTCCATCTCCCCTTGCTTGCTGCTGGGCTAAAAGAAATCCTGAAACCAGCCCCTGTCACCGGAGAGATGGCCCTGTGCTGGGATATGAGAAACCATCCCAGTGATGCTCCTCGCAGCCCAGGAGAAGTAGGGGGCTCTGGGTGGAAGGAACCCAGTGGGCATGTAGTGGGCACCAGCTTGGCCCAGTTGAGTGAGGGGAGGTTGGTCCCATGGTGTCAAGGGCAGCGCTCAGGACTCTGCTGCTGCTGGCAGGGAAGAAGCTGGGAGGCAAGGTGCTGGCAGCAAGAGATTCCGGCTTCTCTTTGTCCTGGGTCTGCCGGCCACCAGCCACCTTGACCAACCCTCAAACCAGCTGGACTAGCCAGCCCACGTCACAGTGAGTCGCTAGTGGCCCTGTCAGAGAAGAGCCATTGGCAGCTTCAGAGACGTCCCTGCTGCTGCCTGAGGCGCCTTTCTTGAAAGGGCCACTGGTGAGCTGCATTTTCGTAGGCCGGCTAGCTCAGCTGGTTAGAGCATGGTGCTAATAACACCAAGATCATGGGTTCAAGCCCCATGCTGGCCAAAGGGGTGTTTGGGTTGGTGACTTCCCTTCCTTTAGCTGCCTGCTATGGACAGGGAAACAGAAACAAGCAAAAGGCTGAGAGCTTTGCAGGAAGCAGGGCAGAGATCTGGTAGGGGGAGGATCCAGCCTGCACAGCCCAAGTGGCTAAAAGGGCCTTGTCCTGGCTTGCTGACCCCAAAAGCAGGGGAACTGATACCCAAATTGCTGCTGCTGCAGTGGCTACCTCAAGGCACCAGCTGGGGGGCAGGCTCTGGAGCCCAAGCCACATGGGGAGACTAAATATGACCGGGAGGCCTGGAGCGTGTGAGCCCTGCACAGAGGCTACTGCTGGGGGCCTGCTTCAGTGGCCCAGCAGCTCAAGTTCCTCTGAACCAGCTTCTCCCCCTGGAGCCCCCCCAGCGCTGCTGAGCCCCCTGACATGAGGCAGTGGGACCATCAGAGGAAGGTGCCAGCCTTAGCCCTTCCTCCCAGCCTCCTCCCCCTCCCAGGGTCTTTCCCCAGCCCCTCCCCAGTTCTACATTCCCCACATAAAAACCAGAGAGTTTGTTCTGTCAACAGGGAAAAGTCCTGTTTGTGTTACCAGGGATGGAAGGGGGTGTGTTGGGGTATGTTGATGTTGGGAGGGAGGCACAGAGGGCAAAAATGAGGAGTAATATTAGTTAGTTGGAACCAAGGGGCTGGGTTTGAACTACTGCAGAAAAAAGGACTCTGCCCCTGGAGCTGCCCTGTCCTCTCCAGAGCCCTTAGGCTGGCACTGGGGAGGCCTGAGTCCAGGCAGTGCCCAGCCAAGGGGGAGGGGTTAGGGTTAGCCCCATGCTAGGTCTCAGCTGCTGTAACATGTGGCAAGAAGATTGACTAGGGACATGGTTTGGGAAAGTTGCAGCTGGTTTCCCTGACTGGGAATTGAACCCAGGCCACAGCAGTGAGAGTGCTGGATCCTAACCACTAGACCATCAGGGACACGTAAAACACCTCACCTACACTAGCCTTTCGCAGGCCATTTTCTGTCCACTGCAGGATGAGGGGGGGGGGTCCATTCTCCCTTGCCCAGAGGGGACAAGAAAAGCCAAATAGAACACCAAAGCAGACAGACTGGGCCATGCCAGTTGCCCAACTAGCCCAGGATCCTGTCTCACAACAGCAGCCAATTTCATTGTCCGGAGGGAATCCTCAGGACAGACAGTTATTAAGTGATCCCTCCATTCCCAGCTTCAGGTATACACCAGCTAGGGACACTTGCCCTGTCCATCCTGGTTAAATGCCATTGATTGACCTTTCCTGCATTAAATTATCCAGTTCTTTTTTGGACCTTCTTGTAGATTTCACCTTCGCAACATCCTCTGGCAAGGAGTTCCACTGGGCGCAAAAATGTTTCCTTTTTAACTCGGTTACTTACCAGTTTCATTCTGTCATCCTGGTTCTTAAGCCCCTTGCTTGTCCCTTTTCCGAAGCTAAGAAGAAGAAGTTCCACGAGTGACTTGTTGGATGGATTAATGGGCTGGATCCAGCCCGCTGGCCTGTATTGCCCTGGCCTGGCTCAGAGGGAACCTTGGTTCTGGGCTGTGGGGGAGGGGTGCTGTGGAAAGGCCAGTCTCGCCTTCCTGGGCAGGGCATTACGACGTCCACTTTGTGCAGCACGGCTGCCAAACATCCCAGACAGAGAATTACAGGCCAGAGAGCTCTGTGTCTAACAGCTAAAGTAGCTCAGTGGGGAGCGCATTAGACTGAAGATCTAAAGGTCCCTGGTTCAATTCCAGGCTTTGTGCCAGTAACTTCCCTGGTGTTGAATCCTTACCTTTCTGTTTTTGGTCACAGCTTGGTATTGACAAATCAAGATCATCTCATGAGCCCCGCCACCAACTTCTTCCTGTTACTCGCTGCCTCTTTGACTACTGCTCACCCAGTGCTGGCCCTAGATATGGAACAGGGCTGTGGGCTGATGGGGATGTGCTGGGGAATGGTTGGTTTGTGTAAATCCTTGAATATTGATCTTCTTGCCCCTCTGGCTCAATTCTACTTTGTGCTGCTTCACTTTCTCAATGTAAGGACTT
Source organism: Pelodiscus sinensis (assembly GCF_052426305.1). Taxonomy (NCBI): domain Eukaryota; kingdom Metazoa; phylum Chordata; order Testudines; family Trionychidae; genus Pelodiscus; species Pelodiscus sinensis. The sequence goes on from NC_143070.1 coordinate 31,743,896, forward strand.
TGGAGAAAACTCTGAAATGTCTGCTCCAGTGGTGCAATGGGTCAGTGCACAGTATTTATAAAGCAGTGTGTGTAGGAGACATGCTGAGGGTGTGAATTCAAACCTCACCTGGAGCAGTGGTTTCTAGTCCCTACTGGGCTGCCCCTTTCCACTGATCGCTGTGGGAGCTGGAATTCTAGCTCAGAGGAGACTGTCAGTCAAAATTCCCCCTTCAGACTTGTCGGACTGAATGGTGGGTGGCCAGGGAAGATCCTTCTTGCTTCCAGGGTCTTGTTGCTGGTCTTCTCCCCCCCACTCCTTACCCAGCAGCAGCTGCTGTCCCTTTCAGCCATTGGGTCAGCTCAGGCAGGGAGGCAGGAAATGGGGCAAAGGAGCCAGACAAGCTGAGGGAGGCGGGGAAATTCTGATCTCTGCATCTCCCCATGTGAGGGTTTGTCTACACGTCATTCCTCTTTCAAGACAGTAATGCAACTTCAGCTGAGTGACATTGCAAATGAAGCGGAGATTTGCATAATCATGTCTGGCTGCTATTTTGAAATATGCTATTTTGAACTAACAGGCGCTGTCTAGACACAGTTCTTTGGACAGAAAACCCTTCTTTCAAAATCACCCTTACTCCTTGTGAAATGACGTTTAAGGGTTAGTTCTGATGAAGGGTTTTCTCCCGCAATAAGTGTTTTGTATTTCAAAATAAAGTATTTTGAAATAGCACCAGTCTGTGAATATGCAAATGAAGTGCAGGATATTTAAATCCCAGCTTCATTTCCAATGTTGAGTGTCTACATTTGCATCCCTTGCATGTTCTCTGGGCAGTGATACCCCAAGGGAATGACAAGGGTGTGTGGCACTGGCTCTCCTGTCCCAGCAATTGGAGTCAGAGCCCTGCCTTGCCAGTGCCAGTCACAGCAGCCTCTGCACCCACCCCAGGCTTGTGGTTTCCTTCTTCCCAATGCACCTCCCCAATCAGCCTTTTCCTGAACCAGCAGCTCCATGGGAGGCCTCTTCTCTGTCTCAGAAGCACACAGGAAAACACACGCAAAGGCAACAAGGCACCACTGGGATTTGATCCCAGGCTCTCCTGCTTACAAGGCAGGCACTTTAGCCAGCTAAGCCATGGTGCCCTTTTTTGCCACCCAGCCCAGCCCAATATAGAGCTTTTGCAGGATATCTTTTGTATCTGTGAAAAACTCTGCTGCGTTCATGGAATGGGTCGACTCTTTTAGATCAGTTTCCAAAAAAGTGGCCGTGTTCTTTCAGAAGGCCTGTATTCCTCATTGTATTAGGAATAAGGCTCTTCCCAAAGAGGAGGTTTTCCCCACATTTGGGTCTGTGTAGATGAGCCAAATGTCAGAACAGTCTCTTCTGAAAAAAGAAAAGTGTCTCTAAAACTGTTCCAATTCATGGTCCCAGACAACACCTTTGAATTCCAAGGTGCAGCCATTCCCCATTTCCCTCCAGCCTCAGAGGGGTCTCAAGGCCTGTGCAGCCAAGAAGTGTGATTGACAGCTCATACCCACAAACTTTTTGTCAATTGCAGAGCAGCCTAAGGATGACTTGCCAAGGACGCACTACAGGCCAAGGTCAGGCTGGAGCCAGGTGAAGCAGGAGGCAGGAAGAGCCCCAGTCTACACACAGCTCCTCTTTGCACAAAAGCCAGGTAGAAACATAGTCTCTTCTCTTATTACCGCTCCTCTGGGTGTCCAGGTAAGCACAGCGCCTGCTGCCTGGGATGAGCCCAACTCCCACATGACAGAGGGGAATGACATCAGCTGAGAATGCCCCTTGGTGCCAGCCTGGGGAAGGGAGATGAATCTGGCCAGGCACCTGCTGGAGGCTTGTGGCTTGGCCTCCCCTGCCCTGGGAGGCTGGTGCATTGGGCCGGCTCTGCCTGCTGCCTCCCTTGTGTGACTTGCCCAGTGTAACAGGCCAAATGTCGGA